>NC_029788.2:122365028-122365627 GCF_000816755.2 Arachis ipaensis
GTGAAAAGGGTTTATGCCTTTGAATTTGACTTGGGGGTTTCAATTAAAGAAGTTTCAATGGCTTTGAAAGAACCTGAATGTCTATTGACAAGTTTCATTTTGAAATGTTTGAGAAAGGTTTTAAGTGCTCCTTGAATTCTGAACCTTTGCAAGACTAAAACAATTTTGAACAGTTGAAATGCTTTAGAATTTATCATGGGGGTTGAAGCTGGTTTTACCTAGGAAAAGAAAACGGCTTTGAAAGAAGTAAATGATTACGTGACTCGGTTTGGCTTAGATCCTATTTTATTACTCAAATTAGAAAGCCAATGTTTTAATGATTTTAAATGAATTTGGCGAAATGAGTTATGTTATTCTCCTCTAAAGACTTGGGACTCTGCCGAGAAACTTTTGTTATAAAGTCCCATTGTTGGATGGGTGATTTTTGAATATCTCAAAGAGGGAAACGGCTTTAAATGATTACGTGACTCGGTTTGGCTTAGATCCTATTTTATTACTCAAATTAGAAAGCCAATGTTTTAATGATTTTAAATGAATTTGGCGAAATGAGTTATGTTATTCTTCCCTAAAGACTTGGGACTCTTGGGACTCTGCCGAGA
>NC_029788.2:122365635-122366130 GCF_000816755.2 Arachis ipaensis
CTTGATTTCAATGAATTGAGAAAATGATTTATGGCTTAAATGCCGATTTCATGAATTTGATGATTTTGAATGTGGAAGTGTTGTTTTGTTGTTTGTTGAAAATGGCTGTGTATGTTTATACATGTTGATTGGTTCTGGATTGAACCGTGAGCCGGAATGGCTGTGTATGATATGAATATTGGCTGGTTCTGGATTGAACCGTGAGCCGGATGGCTGAGGTGGATGTTGATCCATGGCTGAGAATGAATGCATATATGCTGGGATATTGATAATTGTGATTTTTGCACTTCCACTATCTGAGATACGAGTTTCCCTGGGTAGTAGCAGTGGCTAGCCACCACGTGCTCCAGGTTGAGACTTGATACTCTGTTGACCCTATGTCGTAAGTGTGGCCGGGCACTGTGAAAGGCCCGGATGAGCTCGCCCCCGTAAATATTCACCAGTGAGGGTGATGGATATGGATCATGATTATGATCAAGTTTATGATGAGTATAA
>NC_029788.2:122367074-122387776 GCF_000816755.2 Arachis ipaensis
TTTGCAAGACTAAAACAATTTTGAACAGTCGAAATGCTTTAGAATTTATCATGGGGGTTGAAGCTGGTTTTACCTAGGAAAAGGAAACGGCTTTGAAAGAAGTAAATGATTACGTGACTCGGTTTGGCTTAGATCCTATTTTATTACTCAAATCGGAAAGCCAATGTTTTAATGATTTTAAATGAATTTGGCGAAATGAGTTATGTTATTCTCCCCTAAAGACTTGGGACTCTGCCGAGAAACTTTTGTTATAAAATCCCATTGTTGGATGGGTGATTTTGAATATCTCAAAGAGGCTTTTAACTTGCCATGATTATGGAAGTTTTGGAAAGAGGATGCCGAGAGTGGCATTATTTTAAAAGGGGAATTTACCTTGAGTAAAAGTGGCTTATGAGCCTGAGATGATTTGAGAAATGAGATCATTAAAGCCAAGGCTGAAAAAAGTTGAAACTTGATTTCAAAGTGAAATGAATTGAGAAAATGATTTATGGCTTAAATGCCGATTTCATGAATTTGATGATTTTGAATGTGGAAGTGTTGTTTTGTTGAGAGCCTGAAATGGCTGTGTATGTTTATACATGTTGATTGGTTCTGGATTGAACCGTGAGCCGGAATGGCTGTGTATGATATGAATACATATGCATTTGTGTGACATTGGTTGGGTGTGCATATTATACTTGGTTTGCCTATGTGATTAATTGCTAACTGTTCTACTTGTAATAACTGTTTGTTTGTGCTTGAACTTCCTATCTGTGTTTGCATCTGGGACTCTGTTGGATTGTGGTGATTGGTTGTTGGTTGGATTGTTTGGGCCTAGGGCCGTGGTTGGAAAGAGATTAACTGATGGTTGATTTCGGTTTTGTGTTTCTGGTTTGGAATAAAATTATGAAAGGCTATTTTGGTTCCGCATAGATAAACCGTTTTGAAAGGCTTTTGAGTTTTTGAGAATTGAACGGTTCTTCTTTCCGAAAAGATTTCCGACTTTACTTTCATTGTAAACCGTTGTTTTTGAAAAGAGGCATGAGACGGTTATGAATCACTGGTGCGATTATCTTCACGTATCCTATTACAGTAATTCCCAAAAACCCTCTACTGAGAACCCTTTCGAGGATGATGTTCTCACCCCCCTACATTTTTCCCCTTTCAGGATATGGGCGCAGAAGTCACGAAGAGTTTATTTAGTTGTTGTTGAAATGCTCTATATTGCTTTAGACTATTATCTGTACCCTCGCCTTTATCTTGAGATATTCTTAAGAGGGATAGGAATTGTATTGTCTAATGCTTGTAATATTATTTATATATATATGTGTATATATATGGATGTACTCTTTATGAACTTTTGTAAGTTGTATGATATTCTGTGAATGTACGTCATCGAACGAAAGTATTTTTGGGAGCGGTTTCACGGTTTAAGTTTTAAACAGGCTCATATTTTAGTATTAAATAGTATAAAAGTCGTCGTAATATCCGAGCTATCAGAGTTGTGCAGCCGGAAGCGTAAGCTTTGGTAGTTAGGGTGTTACACTTGGGCCCGGTTCACTTGGTTTAGTCCATTGGGCCAAAACCTTTAAGATTAGAGTTTTAAATCGTATTTTAAATATTTCTAGCTTCCCAAATTATAAATTCTTATTTCTTAAAATTATTCACTTCTAATTAATTTTCTTAACCACAGTACCGGACAGATCGCAACCGGTACTGCCGGTCAAATTTCTAGTGCGCATTTTTATTCAGAAAACTATGTTTTCTGACTCAGAAAAATTTAATGAGTCCAAATATCATATTTAAATTATCAAATTCCGATTGCTAAATTTTATAACCATATTCGCTCTTATTTTAATTTATTATTTTATTAATTACGGTTTGACCGAATTTTACAAACCTCGCAAGATCTTCAATTGGAAAACAACACACACATGTAGGCAGTAAACTACCATGAACCCCACACAACATCCTCTTTTAGAAATATGTAGGCGGTACACCACCACGAACCCCACATACATCTTGATACTGGGCAAGCGGTAAACCACCACGAACCTTGCCAGGTCAATGCTCAAAACAATTTCATTTTATTTGAAAACCAACATCACTCCTTATAATCTTTTCCAAAACCCCCAAAACCACCTTATAAAAAAAACATGTTCTTCTTTCATACGAAACCCAACTCTTACTTAACCAAGATTCTTTTTTTCCAAACCAACTTCAAGACTATTTCAGATTAAAACCTCTTTCAAAATACTAAAAGAATCATCTATTAATTAAACCTCACGGCAGGGTCTCGAGACTTTAGGGAGGATGATAACCAATCTCGTTCTTTAAAATTATTAAACTCCTTGAATCATAATTCCTTAAAATGTAGTTCTTTCATCAAACTCAAAACGTAAAACTTTTCTTAATAAATCAAACTCAAAACATAAAGCCTTTCTTAATAAGTCAAAACTCAAAATATAATCCTTTCTTAAAAAATCACATTCAAAACATAAAGTTGTTCTTAATAATTCAAACCTAAACATAAATCTTTTCTTACTAAATCAAATCTAAGGTATAACCCTTTCTATTAATAGTTCAAACTCAAAACATAAATCTTTTCTCAATAAAGCTCAAAACATCATTCTTTCATTAATAAATCAAACTTAAAGCATAGTTCTTTTGTAATCAATCGAAATCAAATAATATGATTATTAAATCAAATTTTATTTTTAAGTAGTTCTTTAAACAAAGTCTCAGAGTTTCATAAAATTTCGGCAGCACCTCCCCTAAAACTCGGACTTTTGCCACCCTTCAAGGGTCCTAACCAAACCAAACCAAACGCCTGTCAATCATTCAAATCACTTTCAAATTCTCAAAATATTTTCCAATAGATCAACAAAATCCACTCCCAATATCTCAAATCATTTCAAACGCCAATTCATTTTCAACATCAAATTAAACCCCAAACTAAGAAAAATAATTTTACATAGTATTTAATCAAACCAACTTTCTAACTCAATAATTAGAAATAGCCACAGCCCAATCATCATAATAACCTTAATCCAAGTATAAAACCCGACTAAACATCTTCAATTAATCAATAAATCATTCAAACTCGCATTTACATTCATTCAAGACAACTCAGTTCAATTCATAAGACTTACGAAATCATAAAAACATATTTTTCATATTAATATCAACTTAAAACACTTCTCAATAGTAAATTAAGTTTATGAAATTGCCCCTACCTCAACTCGTCTAAACCATAACCCAACCGCATCAACGAAACTTTTTCTCTCAACTCGAAACCAACGGCAGCCGAAACCTCAGCCTCTGATTACTTTCGCAACAACCACAACAACTTAAAAGCGACATGCAACACTCAGAACATGAACCTACATTATCAAACCTTAGATTTTATAACCAAACATAACGGAATACTATCGCAGGGGTTTTCGAAACATAAACACTTACTATAGTAAGAAAACAAAGAAACCGAAACCCCGAATCAACCCAGTAGCAGCTCCAGCAATAACCTTAAGCGACAGCGGCGAGCAAGAACCCTGGTGGCGGCGACTGTAACAATCACACAGCATCAGCGATCCTCTCAGAATCCAAAAGAACAGAAAGCAAACTTAAAACCCTGACCGGCAGTGGTCATCGGCGACGGCAGCGGGGTTCTCCGGCACAAAAGCTTGGCGGCTGATAAACCACTATTCTATGGTTTATCTTGTGCTCAATTGAGTGGTTTTTATCAAATCTTTACTCACTTATTCATATAAATTTTATGGTTTTACATTTTCCTTCCTAATTTTGTTCTATAATTGGAAACTTACTTCCCAAGCCTTTAAATTACCAAAAATTAATTCCCCTTTATACCATTCGATGCCATGATATGTGTGTTAAGTGATTTCAGAATTTATAGGGTAGGAATGGCTTAGAGGATGGAAAGGAAGCATGCAAAAGTGGAAGGAATAAAAGAAGTTGAATAAATTGCTAAGCTGTCCAGCCTGACCTCTTCGTACTTAACTGACCATAACTTGAGCTACAGAGGTCCAAATGAGGCGGTTCTAGTTGCATTGGAAAGTTAACATCTGGGGCTTCACAACGATATATAATTTGCCATAGCTGCCCTAAAGATAGGCGACATGAACGCATAAATCACGCGTACGCGTGACCTAGAGAAAATTCAATCCACGCGTACGTGTGGACGACACGTACGCGTGACTTTGTCGCATGCTGGACGTATCAGAAATCGCTGGGGGCAATTTCTGGCCTTTTTTTACCCGGTTTTCGGCCCGGAAAACACAGATTAGAGGCTATAAAGTGGGAGAATCCATCCATTCATTGATACAACATTCATAATTCACAATTCTAGGTTTTAGATGTAGTTTTCTAGAGAGAGGCTCTCTCCTCTCTCTCTTAGGTTTTAGGATTTAGGATTTCTCTTAGGTTAGGTTTACTTCTTCTCAATTCCAGGTTCAATGTTCCTTTAATTTAGTTTCTCTTCTACTTTTATTTATTCTATTACTTTAATTGTTTATTTTCCCAATTTGGTTTATGAACTCCATGTTAGATTTGATTTTCTTTATTTAATGCAATTTGAGGTATTTCAGATTTATGATTGCTTTCTTCTCTTTACGATATAAATAATTTGAATTTTTCCCCTCTTGGCTTTGGTTGAGTAATTGGTGACACTTGATTTATCAAACTCCTTGTTGAGTGAGAATTGGAATTTGCTTATTGATTTGGATCCCTCTAAAGCTAGTCTTTCCATAGGAGTTGACTAGGACTTGAGGAATCAAATTGATTAGTCCACTTGACTTTCTTTTATTTAGTAAGGGTTAACTAAGTAGGAGCAATAAACAATTCTCATCACAATTGATAAGGATAATTAGGATATGATTTCCAGTTTTCATACCTTGCCAAGAGCTTTTCATGATTATTAATTTACTTTCTTGCCAATTTATTTCCTTGTTCCCTATTTCAAAAACCCAAAAAGATACTTTTCCATAACCAATAATAAATCATACTTCCCTGCAATTCCTTGAGAGACGACCCGAGGTTTAAATACTTCGGTTATTACTTTTTAGGGGTTTTGTTACTTGTGACAACCAAACTTTTGTACGAAAGGATTCTTTGCTGGTTTAGAAACTGTACTTACAATGTGATTAATTTTATAAAATTCTTTACTAGCTAGAATCCGTTTGTCAAAAATGGCGCCATTGCCGGGGAATTACAAACGTGTGCCTTATTATTGATTATTGTAAATATTTGCTTTTTCGTTTCTTTGTTAGTGTTTCTAGTTTTAGGAGTTTATTTTCATTAATTTTGATTAATTTTTATTTTCTTTAGCTACTATGAATTCTCACCCCTCTAGTTTCAAGTTTGGTTCCAATGTTATTGTAAGGAATGGAAGCTATAATGAGAACAGGCATCAAGGTTGGAAGAATCAAAGATGGGAGGAGCCACAAGGATTTGATCAACCCTCTTGGCAATAACCCCCTCCAATGCGCTATAACCAACAACCATTCTGTGATGCATACCAAGACAATAGTTATGGTGGACCCTTTCGTGACAACCAACCTCCACCAAATTGCTATGGTCAAGAGCCATTCCAGGGTGCTTACCAAGATGATGAATATGGTGGATCCCCTTGTAGTTACCAACAAGCCCCACCATATGCCTATGAGCCCTCTCCTCAACATAACTTTGAACCACCACACTCACCAGCCCCTTTCCACGAATCACCTCCATATGACCCTAATCCTTATCCACCACACCAACCACCACCTCAATATTCACCATCTCCATATCCTTATCAAGAAGATCCACTTCCGTATTATGAGCCCTTTCTCCCAACAAATGAACCCTCCTATCCACCCCAACCTCCATTAGATAACAACACACTCATCTCTAATATCATTGGTTTCACCTCTACACTCCAAAATCTTATATCCCGCATGAGCCAACCCTCTACCTCCAATATTCAACCCTCAAGCTTTAGCACACCACCACCCTCCATGGAAGAGCATCCACATCCATCAATCCAAGAGCAAGATGATCCCAGCTATGCTATTGACAAGGAACAAGAGAAAAGGGATCGTCTTCGCGAATTCATACTTCATAAGAAGCTAGAGGAGGCCCTACAGGTGGAGGTAGTGGAGACCTTTGAAGTCGAAGGAGTGGTCGAAGAATTAGTGAAGGAAGACATCAAGGAGGAGTCTGATTTTGTCTTAGAATAAGAGGAGGCCCAAAATGTTAAGGTAGGAGAGACCCTTGCAGATGAAGGAGTAGTTGAAGGGAGTTGTCATGGAAAGGAAATCATCAAGGAGGAGAACGATTTTATACTTGAACAACTGGACAAAGCAGCAATTATTGAAAAGGAAAAAGTGGTTGCAGACTTAGAAAATGCTAAACCTCTATTGGAAAGTCTAGTCATAGAACCTCCTTCCAAGACGTTTAAATTTGATGTTGAAGAGGGTCTACAACCTCCAAGACATATCATGGCTAAAGACTTTGAAGAGGTTGATCAAGAGATGGAGATTAAAGAAGAAGCACAACCTCCCATGCCCTTGGTGAGTAATGAAGAAGAGATTGAATTGCAAGAAAGCTACCAAGAGGAAGAGGTTGAACTTGAAGAAGCTTGCAAAAAGGTGAAAGTTGCAAGGAAGAGCACAAGGGAGTGGAGCTTGAAATCACTTTGCCAAAGTTGTTGGAGACCTCTCCCCCTAAGTCATCATCATCCTTCACAACATTCAAATGGGTAAAATTCACATCTCTTAGCTTTCTCATTCCACTTGAATATGGTTTACTTGAGACAGATGGTCAACTTCGAGCTCTTTGTGGCTTTACGAGTAAGAGGGAGATGGCTAGTGGTAGGAGTTGTCATGCAAGATTCAATATGGTGGAAGGCTTAAAGTTTAAATGCAAAGGTTGGTGTAAAACTCAACTGAATAGGTCTAGGAAGCTGTTTGGATGCCTTAGTGAGAATTCAAATTGCCTACCACCCGGATGGAATCATGATGATCAACTTGAAGACAGGTGTAAAATCAAGATTTGGGATCCAGGAATATATGAGGATCAATTTTGAGAGCTCAAAGCTTGTGCAGCACTCCATCAAAGCTTGGGGAATTTACCTGGTATTGATAGAGCTTATTGGAAGTCCAAGCATTGGTGGAAGTTTCAAGACGAGTTCAAGCACAAGCCACCATGACAAGGAGCTCACCATATGTCCAACCTAAGGACTTTAACTAAAAGTGCTAGGTGGGAGACAACCCACCATGGTATAATCGTTCCTTTTTATTCTTAATCTTATTTTATTTTATTTTCATTAGTGCCATTCATAATCTCTGCATATAGTCTGCATTTGCATTTGCATTCTGCATAAAAAAGGAGGGGCACGCGACGCGCGAGCGTCGCTGACGCGTACGCGTCACACGTGCATCCGAAACAAAGAAGGAAAGAAACAGAGAGTTGCACAGGAGCATGGCTGGAGGCATGCCTTAGCCACAAACACGCTCACGCGAACGCGTCCCTGACGCATCCGCATCACTTGCAAAATCAGCCTTCCACGCGTGCGCGTTACCCACGCGTATGCGTGACCCTGAAAAATCGGCGTAAACAAGGTTTGGGCAGAGAGTTGTGATGCCTTGGGGCTGGAATGGTACTAAAAGCACGAGCAACATCACGCGTGCGCGTCCCTGACGCGAACGCGTCATTTTCCCCTACAGGCCATCCATGCGTGCGCGTCCCTCACGCGCACGCGTCGTTTAAATTTTTGGCAATTGTGTGTATGGGACAGAGAGTTGTGCGTGCGCGAGGTTGCCTCCACGCCAATCGCGCAACCCAGGTCACGCGTACACGTCGCTTGAAAATAGCACGATCCACGCGTCCGCGTGCACCATGCGCACGCGTCGCATGTGACGCACAGTTTAACTAAGATTTGCGCCCAAAATTCTTATCTTTTCTCCCCCAATCCTAATTCTCTCTTCTCCCTTCTTAATTCTTTCTTCTCTCTTCTTTCTTCTTTATTTCTCTTTACTTTTTCTTACTTTCTTCCTTCCCTCTTCATCTTCTTCACCAAGGTTCTTTTCTTCCCCCCATCTACTCTTTCATTATTGCATTTATTTATGTTTCTTTCTTCTCTGTCTTTTTTTATTGCATTTATTTATTTCATGTTACCTTAGTTATTTATGGTTTCTTCTCATGCATTTTTATGTTGGTGTTGGAATTTTATTTGGGTATTATTTTATTATTTTGAACCTGTGGATATTATAAGGATTGATTTGACAATTAACATTTAAGGTTGGCTCTCATATACATTTGGATTCATTCTTTTCATTCTTATTCTCACACTACAATCCACATGTATTTGGGATTATCATTCACAATTGTCACCATTTCAAATGCTCTTCAATTTGGCACATTTAATACTTGATGCTTGAGCTATGCTTCTCATGCCTGTTTCTGCATGCCATAAACACTCCTGCATCTAATTATTATGAATTGCCTTCTTGATCTTAACTGTTGTCTTACCTACATGTTGTAGCTACCATGTATTTAAGCTATTATCCTCTCTTTGGCATTCATTATCACTTGGAATCTCTTCCTCCAGGTTCTTTAGTTCTCTATATTTAATATTCTTCCTTTTCTTTCTTCTTTAGACATGGGTACCAAGAAAGAAAAAGAGAAAACCACTGACAAGACACCGGCATGGAAAGGAACCAAGAGACCTCCAGCTAAGGCGCCTCCATCTATAAGCGTCAGTTGGAGCAACCTGTCCACTTGCACGTCTTATCATGCACCTAGGATGATGCAGTCTTTAAGTGTGGGGAGGTCGATACCGACTTCCGTGGGTCAGCTACCCTCTTTTCAACACCAATCATTTATTTTCCTTGTTAGTTGTTGCATTTGCATGTTTGTTTGCATGTATGTTTTGCTTGGTTAAAGTGACAAGTTTCTGTTCAAGACCTTTTTTTTATAGTATTTCACTAATTTAAATTGAAAATTTTTTATTAAACTTGTTGGAAGTTGTATTTGGAACATGGGTTATAGCTAAGAACACACAACCTGTGAGAATTTGAGCTTAATTACATGGTTACATTATTTAGCCATAAATTTTTATTCTTGTGTGTTTTCTTCACTATGATTGCAAACTTTACTTTGTTCCATTCTATATGTCTATTATTTAGTGTATTTACATGCTTGCATATGATTGAGGCCATCATTTGTTATTAGCTCACTTATCCCAAATAGCCTACCCTTTCAACTACCTTTGTTTGCCACTTTGAGCCTTTTTAATCCCATTTGTTCTATATTTTACCACATCACTAGCCTTAAGCGGAAAAACAATTAATTACCTCAATTGAATATTTGGTTAGCTTAAGATAGAGATTGTCTGTCAATTAAGTGTGGGAAACTGTGGGAACTTGGGTTAATGAAAGTGTACAGTGTTTCATTGACAAAATATTGGGAATTTGGGTACCTACTCATGTGAGATCAGAAAAATTAAAAATCCATGTGTATTGATATGTTATGTTTACTTTTATATTTTTAATCAATAGAAAAATATAAATACAAAAAAAAAAGGAAAAAGAAAAAAAAGAAAAAAATATATATATATATATAATATAAATAAATTAATTAAATAAATAAATAAGGGGATAAAATTACTCCAATGCTAAGTTCAATAAAAGATCAATGCATATGTGGTAAAACTAAAGAAAAGTCGATACATGAGTATGTGATGAAAAAGTGGGAATTTTGGGTAGCTAGGCACAATTTTAGAGTTACATAGAATTTTTGTGTGTGTTAGGTGAGAACTTAGGTTAATCAAAGATTCATATTATAGCTCACTTGGCCATACATATATCCTCACCCTTACCTTAGCCCCATTACAACCTTGAAAAGACCTCATGATGTTTGCATTGGTATACTAAATTTTTGTTGATTGGATAGATGAAGAACAAAGTTTTAGAAAGTATGACTAGAGAAGAGTAGAGTGATTAACCCTAGATACTTGAGAGATTAGAGTGCATATACACTACCTGTGAGGGTTCAATACTTGATTCTATGTTCCCTGCTTTCATGAGCTATCTTCTTACAGGTTTACTTGTCTTTTATTGTATGATTTGAATTAGTGAAATCTGATTCATGTTTGTCTTGGAGAACTTGTTTACTTTTAACCAAGTAGGTAGAAACATCTTAGCATATAGTTGCATTCATATATAGGTTGCATCTCATGAGTCTTACTTTCCCCCATTCATTCCTTTTATCTCCTTGAGCTTATCATGAGGACATGCTAATGTTTAAGTGTGGGGAGATTGATAAACCACTATTTTATGGATTATCTTGTGCTTAATTGAGTGGTTTTTATCAATTCTCTGCTCACTTATTCATATAATTTGCATGGTTTTACAAATCCTTCCTAATTCTGTGATATAGTTGAAAACATGCTTCTTTGGCCTTAAATTGCTAATTAATAATCCTTTCTTATTACCATTCGATGCCTTGATATGTGTGTTAAGTTTTTTCAAGGTTTATAGGACAGGAATTGCTTGGAGGATGGAAAGGGAGCATGCAAAAGTGGAAGGAATACAAGAAACTGAAGGAATTGCTAATGCTGTCAGCCCTGACCACTTCGCACTCAATCGATCATAACTTGAGCTACAGAGGTCCAAATGAGGCGGTTCCAATTGCGTGGATCACGCGTACGCGTGACCTGGAAAAAATTCAATCCATGTGTGTACGTGGACGATGCGTGCGCGTGACTTTGCCGCGTGCTGGACGTATCAGAAATCGTTGGGGGCGATTTCTGGGCTGTTTCTGACCCAGTTTTCGGTCCAGAAAACACAGATTAGAGGCTATAAAGTGGGGGAATTCATTCATTCATTCATTCATCACATCATTCATAATTCACAATTCTAGGTTTTAGATGTAGTTTTCTAGAGAGAGAGGCTCTCTCCTCTCTCTCTTAAGTTTTAGGATTTAGGATTTCTCTTAGGTTAGGTTTACTTCTTCTCAATTCCAGGTTCAATGTTCCTTTAATTTAGTTTCTCTTCTACTTTTATTTATTCTATTACTTTAATTGTTTATTTTCCCAATTTGGTTTATCAACTCCATGTTAGATTTGATTTTCTTTATTTAATGCAATTTGAGGTATTTCAGATTTATGATTGCTTTCTTCTATTTACGATATAAATAATTTGGATTTTTTCCCTCTTGGCTTTGGTTGAGTAATTGGTTATACTTGAGTTATCAAACTCCTTGTTGATTGAAAATTAGAATTTGCTGATTGATTTGGATCCCTCTAAAGCTAGTCTTTCCATAGGAGTTTACTAGGACTTGAGGAATCAAATTGATTAGTCCACTTGACTTTCCTTTATTTAGTAAGGGTTAACTAAGTGGGAGCAATAAATAATTCTCATCACAATTGATAAGGATAACTAGGATGGGATTTCCAGTTCTTATACCTTGCAAGGGTTTTCATGATTATTAATTTACTTTCTTACCAATTTATTTCCTTGTTCCCTATTTCAAAAACCCAAAAAGATACTTTTCCATAACCAATAATAAATCATACTTCCCTGCAATTCCTTGAGAGACGACCCGATGTTTAAATACTTCGGTTATTACTTTTTAGGGGTTTTGTTACTTGTGACAACCAAACTTTTGTACGAAAGGATTCTTTGCTAGTTTAGAAACTATACTTACAACGTGATTATTTCTATGAAATTCTTTACTAGCAAAAGTCCTCTCGTCATCGGCGCACCCCCATCAGTGGCGACGAGGCTCGCGACAGCAGCTAGGCATAGCGGCAGGGACAGCTCCGTGACGGTTCTTCTCCTTCGACGCGGCTGTCTCTCCTTCTCGCGACAACGCCGGCGACATTGGCAGCATGCAGGCCGGTGACAACTCCTCACGGACAGCGACTGGGTGGCACGACTCCTTCCCCATCGCGGTTCTCTCTCTCACCTCAGATCTGTTCCACGATGACGATGGCTTCACTGACAGCACCAGCGATGACGGCACAATGGTGACGGCGCAGGGACGGCGGCGTGACTCCCTCTCCTCGTAACTCTCTCCGTGAACACACACACTCTCTCTCTCTCTCTTCCCTCCTCCTCTCTCCTTCCTTCCCGTTCTCGCGGCTCCCCTTTTCTCTCTTCCATTTCTTTGTTTCTTTTCTATTTCAGCTGCTACTGTGTGTGTGTGTGTGTGTGTGTGTGTGTGTGTGTGTTGTTGTTGGTGTGTGTGTGTGTGTATTTATAATAAATTATAAAAAAAATTCTAAACGGTCTCTCACAATTATTCTGAAAGACAATGAGACTCCCAAAAAAAAATTTTCTTTCCGATTTTTTATCTTTAATTCCGTGAGACTCTTTAGCCCTTCCATAAACGACCTCTCTTTGGGCTTAACAGAGCATGTCTATGTGACATGATAAACTACTGATCTATCTGTTAAGTACCAGCTTGGATTAATAGATTTTTTGAGGGGATTTTATTGTCTTTTAGGATAATTATCAGTGATTGTTTAAGATATTTTATTTTTCATATATATTGATTAAATTTATTGCATAAAAATTGAAAAATATTACTAATTTTTTTATTTTCATTTTACTTATAAAAATTGAATAGAGGATATATCATTTTAATCTTTTCACTCTAACTTAGAAAAATTATTAACATATTGTATTATTAGAATTATGTTAAGTCTTAGGTATATTCAATTTAAATTGAACATCATAATTCATATAAAACTCATTTATTATTAACTATTGATTGAATTATTAGAACAAGTGCATATTCTATTTTATAACAGATAATAAAAAAATTAACATAAAATTATCTAAAATTGATACAATAAATAAGAATATTTACATATCATTATTATAATTTAATCCCCAGAATGACTTACCATAAATTATTTATTCAATTTTTATTATTTTTTACAATTCTAATCTAAGCAGAATGATTAGTATTCTGTAACATCCTTACTATTAATTAGAATATCACGTTTCTTATTGCACCACTCTAATAGTGAGAAATATTATCTATATACTTAATAATAAAATATGATTCTTTAACTCTCAAAATCGTATTGCTATTTTCTTTTGGAAACCGTAAGATATTTTTCACCTTTTACAAACATGCATATATAAACAAAATTTCTTATACAAGAAACATACAAATATTATATACATACATCATTACAATCACGACTCCTATCCTTCTTATAAGAACATAATGATAAGGCGAGAAAAAACTATAACTAATATATATACAAACAGAAACAGCACGACTAAGGACTCAGTAAAAACTTCATTCGTGAGAGAGAGCGCCAGTGGTGACAATAGCTTCAATGCGGTAGTGGCAGTCACTTTAAGGACAGAGAGAACGCTGAAAAAATGGAGATTAGGGCGCAGTATGTTGTGGAGGCAAGCACAATGTGACTTGTTAGGGTGCGGTTAGGACATTGAAATGACGAGTACCAAGAGCTCTGCGGTGGCGGCTGGATGAAGGTTGTTGACGGAAGTGGTAGCTAGGTGGGGGAGGGGAGAAAGGTTTGGGGGAAGGGTTATTTTCAGAAGTGAAGGAGAGCGGACGACAAATTCGATTTAAATAAGGTCATTATCATTGGTATTACCATCGAATTTATTCTATAGTAATATGGAACGTTGAAGCGTTTTTAAATTGGGATTTTTGTCGAATAAAAATTAAGACTTGGTGCCAACTTATTTAATTACGCCCATAATTTTTTTTGTGGAATTTCCATCCGAATT
This sequence comes from Arachis ipaensis, assembly GCF_000816755.2. Classification (NCBI taxonomy): domain Eukaryota; kingdom Viridiplantae; phylum Streptophyta; class Magnoliopsida; order Fabales; family Fabaceae; genus Arachis; species Arachis ipaensis. Next base: position 122,380,826 of record NC_029788.2, read on the forward strand.
ACCTGTCCGATAGTAACTTTTGGCAAAATACCAAAATTCATCATTTGTGTCGTCTGTGGCGATTCTAAATCTGACAGAAATTTCATTCAAAATTTTTTCCAATAGTAAATCCATCAGTACTAGGTGTGTTTCTAGTAATGAAAGAGTTCTAAAGTACATTTAATTAAGTTTTTTCACAATTAGTTCAGTAAGCAATTAAATTGGTTCTTAAGAAATTTTAGAACAAAATTTATTACTTTAAAAAGTTTCGAGAATGACTACAAGACAAATTATTTGGTTTTTGAAGAGTGATTAATTTGTCTTATCATGGCATATTTTTTAGAACTTAATTATCTTATAATAAAATTTATTTAAGAATCTAATTATTCTACACATTAAAAATTTTAATAAAAGCAAAAGAAAAACCGAAATCTATCTAAGCGAAATAATTCTCATTAACTTTCAAATAGAAATTGTTGGAGATCAAATTATTTAATATAAAATTTACTAAGGATCCATTTAATAAATTATTATTCTTTAAATAAAGCGTTTGATTCTCAATAAGAGAAATAAAAACATACATCATTTGTACACACCAAAGCAAAATAATAAATACAATTATATTATGACTTATGTATTATACACTTGGATAAATCGCAGAGAACAATCAACCAATTAGCATGTATTTTAAATATGTGATTGTTAGATTTTAAATATGTAATATTAAATTCTTGAATATATAAATTATTTTTCCAATTAATTGTTGACATAAATTTTTGTTGTCCGTCTAATAAATTCTTTTTTCGATTAATTACTAACAGAGATTTCCATTGTCACTCTAACAAAATAATCTAATTACATAACAAACTCAAGAAGACATTTCCAGATTTACATTCTCAATAAAAAAGAAAATGATAATAGTAAAACCTTGAATGACAACCCAAACCCCATAATAATGAACATTCTCTTGCTCTCATTATTTTGAGCACTCCCACCAACATATGTATGTGAATGCGGCTTAGATGAATGTGTTCCAATAAAACATTCAAATTATCCACAATTTGATGTAGGTAGTCGTGTTGTCCAAAACATTCACAAAAAGTATGTTTAACAAATATTATAATATAATTTTTTGGTACTTTATTGAGTTGATATGTAGATCTACAATGATCTTTTTTAAAGACATAGTACATATATAAAATAGGAAAAATGTATAACGAAGAGAAGGAGGGCCATATGAGTCATGAGACCTTAAACAATATGGAATAAATATATCTAGCATGAGTAGTAAAGAATCATGGCCAATACTATCATGATAAAAGAGATATTTTTCTTTAGCTGCTGAAGAAACATGGAGAAACAAGCTACTAAACACATGTTATCTTTTTTTCCGAAGGACGACACGTCCTGACTGGAAGAAGCAACTGCAGACTGTGGCGCATGAGGAGAAATTATCTTTTTTCATGGGTCACAGTCTGCAGCTTCTTCTTCCTGTCAGGGCGTACCGTCCTTCAGAAAACAAGATAACACGTGTTCAGCAGCCTGTGTCTTTACATCTCTTCCGCAGCTAAAGAAAAATATCTCTTTCATCATGATAGTATTGGCCATAATTCTTTTACTACTCAAGCTAGATATAAAAAAAAATATTTCTTTCATCACCGTAGCGCTACCCAAGAATCATATGGATTTTGCACCATATAGAAGGATATTTATACATCCATTGCATCTCAAATAAATTGCATTATACCTAATAAAATTGTAACTAGATACATGAACACATTAATTATAAAGTCAAAAGGGATCCAGATTTTCATTATTATGGAAAAAAAATAAAGGCTAGAATTATAGAAAAAAATATTATTTAAAATTAAGAGTATTTAAGGAAAAAAAATAAAGTCTAGAATGTTGTTCGGAAGAATTATGAAAAAAATTATTGTTGAAAATTGAATTATTTAATTTATTATTCTAATAATATTAATTTATATAAAAAAATCAAATTAAGTACCAAATAAATATATTTGTTGTTTAAAAATAACTTTTTTATCGGATTTCGGTGTAGGTTATAAAAAAATAAAAAATAGCTCAGCTAAATTTAATCCAAAAATTTCTTGTCAAACATTTTTTTTATGGCACAAAAAAATTTTTAAACAAAATAGTAATGAGTTTAAGACAAAATTAGAATTCGTTTGTATTTCATTTGAACGTGCATAATAACTTCACACTTATTTAAGACTCGTTTTGAAAAATATTAGTTCTATTATAAATTTGTGTATAATCAGCCTCAAATTTTTTGCTATATTAGTTTTAACTACCCTCTAAAATAATCCAAAATATTTCACCCAGATTTATTTGGGATGAAAATAATAATCTATGTAAATTTCGTCTAAATGTGCATCAGTGATTCATACGGATCATAGTTGTCGGAACCGAACCGATGATCGAACCGATCAGGTTACTGGGTCACTGGGTTACTGGTTCAACCGGTGAGTCACTGGTTGAACCGTTTAACCCGGTCCTATATAATAAAAAATAACTAAAAATTTAAAATACATATTTTCACTAATATTTTAAGAATATTAAACTATTTTAAAATAATATGGAACAGAAATAATAAGTATTTTGTTATTTTTATTCTATCATAAATATTTTTATTTTGTTTTTGTATTAAAATATCTATTATTTTTAAATTTTAATAATTTATTAATTAGTTTAAAATAAAGTGTTTGATTTTCAATAAGAGAAATAAAAACATACATCATTTGTACACACCAAAGCAAAATAATAAATACAATTATATTATGACTTATATATACACTTGGATAAATCGCAGAGAACAATCAACCAATTAGCATATATTTTAAATATGTGATTGTTAGATTTTAAATATGTAATATTAAATTCTTGAATTAAGAAATTATTTTTCCGATTAATTATTGACATAGATTTTTGTTGTTCCTCTAATAAATTCTTTTTTTTTTGATTAATTACTGACAGAGATTTCCGTTGTCACTCTAACAAAATAATCTAATTACATAGCAAACTCAAGAAGACATTTCCAGATTTACATTCTCAACAAAAAAGAAAATGATAATAGTAAAACCTTGAATGACAACCCAAACCTCATAATAATGAACATTCTCTTGTTCTCATTCTTTTGTGCACTCCCACCAACATATGTATCTGCATGCGCCTTAGATGAATGTGTTCCGATGAAACATTCAAATTATGCACAATTTGATGTCCCTTTCAATGGGGCAATGTAGGTAGTGGCGTTGCCAAAATACTCACAAAAAGTATGTTTAACAATATTATAATATAATTTTTTGGTATTTTATTAAGTTGAGATGTAGATCTACAATGATCTTTTTTAAAGACATATTACATATATAAAACAGGAAAAATGTATAACGAAGAGAAGGAGCACCATATGAGTCATGAGACCTTAAACAATATGGAATAAATATATCTAGCATGAGTAGTAAAGAATCATGGCCAACACTATCATGATGAAAGAGATATTTTTTCTTAGCTGCTGAAGAAACGTGGAGAAACAAGCTACTAAACACGTGTTATCTTTTTTTCCAAAGGACGACATGTCCTAACTGGAAGAAGCAACTGCAGACTGGGACGCATGAGGGGAAATTATCTTTTTTCATGGGTGACAGTAGCTTCTTCTTCCAGTCAGGACGTGTCGTCCTTCAGAGAACAAGATAACACGTGTTCAGCAGCCTGTGTCTTTACGTCTCTTTAGCAACTAAAGAAAAATATCTCTTTCATCATGATAGTATTGGCCATGATTCTTTACTACTCATGCTAGATATAAAAAAAATATTTCTTTCATCATCGTAGCACTACCCAAGAATCATATGGATTTTGCACCGCATAGAAGGATATTTATACATCCATTGCATCTCAAACAAATTGCATTATACCTAATAAAATTGTAACTAGATACATGAACAAATTAATTATAAAGTCAAAAGGGATTCAGATTTTCATTATTATGGAAAAAAATAAAGGCTAGAATTATAGAAAAAAAATTATTATTTAAAATTAAGAGTATTTAAGGAAAAAAAATAAAGTCTAGAATGTTGTTCGGAATAATTATGAAAAAAATTATTGTTGAAAATTGAATTATTTAATTTATTATTATCTAATCATATTAATTTTATTTATAAAAAAATTAGCCATCAAATTAAGTACCAAATAAATATATTTGTTGTTTAAAAATAACTTTTTTATCGGATTTCGGTGTAGGTTATAAAAAAATAGATTCAAACTCAGCTAAATTTAATCCAAAAATTTCTTGTCAAACATTTTTTTTATGGCACAAAAAAATTTTTAAACAAAATAGTAATGAGTTTAAGACAAAATTAGAATTCGTTTGTATTTCATTTGAACGTGCATAATAACTTCACACTTATTTAAGACTCGTTTTGAAAAATATTAGTTCTATTATAAATTTGTGTATAATCAGCCTCAAATTTTTTGCTATATTAGTTTTAACTACCCTCTAAAATAATCCAAAATATTTCACCCAGATTTATTTGGGACGAAAATAATAATCTATGTAAATTTCGTCTAAATGCGCGTCAGTGATTTATACGAATTTTATGTTAAAAATTTTTAATATTTAATGTAGAAAGATGTTTTTCTTTGGTAAAAGAAAAATTATAAGTAACCAACTCTATGTATAACCAACATTTACAACTTTTCAAAAATTTTTAAAAAATTATATTTTGAAATTCCCAAAAATTTAGGATTAGGTTCAGAAACACGCGACATCCAATCTCAACCACTATTGTGACCTCCCCCTCCAATTGCTTTTCCCCGCGAAGCTGTTACCTCTCTTTTCAATTCCTTTTGAGAGCCTTCAAGGTCCGTTGCTGCTCGCGCGCTGCTGCACTCTCTTCCCGAGTCTTCTCTCTGCGGCGCCGCGCCCCTCCCCTCCAACCTTGATCCCCGTGACGCTGCGCCTCTCCATACAACACCTCGTCTCGAGATGCGCACACCTTACCCTACAATTTCTCGTGACGTGATGTGCACCCCTTGCAATTTCTCATCCTGCTGCAACGCCCTCCCTTGTAATTTGTCATCCTGCATATTCACTAATCAAAATTCATAAAAAAAACAATAACGCTCTGATAATATCTCCAACCCTATGTTAGTTTCTCTTTGTGAAACCATGGCTTTGATGACAAAAAAGAGCTTCACGTTCTGTTGGTGGCATTTTTAGCGCACAACAACATCAACCCAATCCCAGGTTCACCAAAAGACTCTTAGCAAGAGGCCTCGACATCACACTTGCTTCCTGCAAACTTTTTTCTAAATTTTGGATGATTCTTTTTACAAGTTTTAGATGTTTCTTTCTCCTAGATTTCGGATGTGTTTATATTATATATTTTTTATGTTTCTTTTTCTTATATTTTGGATGTTTCTTCTTTTTAGGTTTTAGATAATTTTTTTAATAGTTTTATATGTTTCTTTTCTTAGTTCTCTGATGCTCTTTTTCAATAATTTTGGATGTCTTGTTTTGTTAGGTTTAGAATTTTTTTTAAATACTTTTGGATATCTCACTTTACTTAGATTTTGGATATTTCTATATTCAAAAGTGATGCGTTCTTTTTTACTGTAATTGAAAAAGTTTTCGATAATTTTTTACAATGATTTTGAATGTTTCTTTTTATTTTTTGTGCTTGTTTTTTTTTTTTTTTGTTATATGTTTTGAATGTATTTTTTCTTTTGTTTTAATTTTGATGTTTTTTTTTTAGGATTTGAAAGATTTTTTTGAATAATTTTAGATGTTTTTTTCTTAGTTTTCAAATGTTTTTTTATAATAATTTTAGATGTCTCATTTTATTAGGTTTTGGATTTTTTAAAATTATTTTAGATATCTCTTTTGTTAGTTTTTGGATTTTTTAAAATTATTTTGGATATCTCTGTTGTTAGGTTTTGGATGTTTCTATATCCGAAAAGGATGCTTCTTCTTTACCATAAGTAAAAGAGTTTTGGATAGTCTTTTACAATAATTTTAGGTATTTTTTTGTTATATTTCGGATATTTATTTTTGTTTTTTGTGGTTGCCTATTTTACTATGAATGAAATTGAAAGTGAAATTAAGGTTGACTCTGGAATTGGGATACTATTTTTTTCATAAATGGACACTTTTTTTCACTAGTTAACTGAACTTTTAGTTAATTATCTAGTAGAATTGTTTGTAAAATTATAATGATTCATAATGTCTCCTGATTTATGTATTTTTGACATAGTACTATGAAAAATATTTAGATATCCATAGCAAATGCAGAAAACAATTATTTTTCACTATGATGAAAAATTTAAAAATGATGAAAGGAGATCAACAATTTATGGGGTTGGAGAAGATACTCTTGATGTCATTGGTAATTGTTAACGAAAAATATTAATCCTTTAATGACAGGAGAAATACGATTAATTTTAGATTTTTATGGACTAATTTAATTGAAAAAATTTTGAGAATAAATTCAAAGAACAAACTATTTTTTAGTGACTAATTTTACTATTAAATCTATGAATTAAATAGATAGCGCGTCAATTGTAAAAAGTTTAAAATTTATTCACAAAATACACTTGTTACAAACTTATTTGTTCTAGAAACATAGATGATTTACATTACATGTTAAGAGTATATCTTTTTGCCCTTACAATTTGAATTCCATTTTTATATTCAAATTTCTTTTAAGAGGTAAATACCAAATCGGTACTCGAAAGATTTTGATGCTGATAAAATGGTACTTGATTTTTGTTATTGATAAAATAATCCCCAAAAAATTTTAAAATTTGACAAAATTACCCCTAACATGAAAATATGACGTCACAGTGAATAGAAAATACTAATGTGACTGTCAGAAAAGTGCTCAGGCGACGTTAAAACTACCACCAATCCCTTATTCTTTTTCTCCTCCTCCTCCTCCTCCTCCTCCTCCTCCTCCT
>NC_029788.2:122388269-122404941 GCF_000816755.2 Arachis ipaensis
AACCCATTCTTTTTCCCACCACAACCCATTCTCCGGCACCAGCGAGGGAAGTAGGATGCCTGCGACGACGACGCACGAGAGTATGACCCACTGTGGCGTAATAGAGGAGGGCAACACGTTTCCTCATGGCCGTTGCTTCACTTTCGAATCTTTGTTCTCCTCTCGCATCAACTGTCGCGCGCCACCTCCACCACCACCAACTATATCTCCAAACCCTCTTCTTTCCCTCTCTTCTACAACAGCACTAACACTTGTCTCTCTTCTTCTTTTCCGATGACGACGAAAAACCACGTGAAGAGTGCAGCGTTACTGGAATGTACGGTGACCCCGAAGCCTCCCGCCTCTGCTACCTCACACCCCACACTCTCCAGCATCGCGGTTAAGAAGGTGCCAACTCGACCAACTCTCGCGTGCATCCTCCTTCATCGGCGCCGAAGAAGAAGAAGAATGGATTGGTGGTGGGAAGGAGGAGGAGGAAGAGGGATTAGTGGTGCTTTTTAACGTCGTCGGAGCTCTCTGCCACCATCGGAATTCTCTTTCGACGGCCACATTAGTATTTTCCATTCACTGTGACGTCATCTTTTCATGTTAGGGGTGATTTTGTCAAATTTTAAAATTTTTTGAGGACTATTTTGTCAATAACAAAAATCAAGTGCCATTTTGTCAGTGCCAAAATCTTTCGGGTATCGATTTGGTATTTACCTCTTCTTTTAATGTTCAAATCTTTGTCCGATCCATGTGTAATCTTTTACATTTTGAAAAAACAAAAGAAAAAAATACATCCTTATTAATACTTTGGAATTTTGTACAGTTTAAGGTTTGTTTTGAATAAATCTATTTATTTGTCTAACTTTGGAATAAATACTTGACAAATATAGTTGGATCCGAATATCCGATTATTATCCCCTTTGACATATCCCTATTGATCCATGTGCTATATTTTTATTATTTTAATGTATTTCTTTAATTGACACTCATCATAAGATGTATGTCTAATTATTCTCCTGGACATTAGATCTTTTTTCTTTTTAATAGATTAGACAAGTATGCACATCTTTCCATTTTAGATATTATAACATGCTAAATTTATTCATATTACACATTTACTTCCACAATATTTAAGGATTCTCATTATTCACTATTTGATATTTATAAAAAATAGGATTACTACACATTCAAGTATTTTTTTTCATCTAAGTTTATTTAAATAGGTCCAACACCAACAAAAATCACTATTATTAAAAGAGTGTGATTACACGCGTTGCTGCTTCTTCTTCTTTTCCTTTTTCTCACGCTCGTTTCTTCTTGTTTACGCACGAAAATTCTTCTTCTTCGCCTTCTTCTTCCTTTTTCTTTTTTGCGTTCCTCCATCAAGTGATTTTACAGCATTATGTTTTTCTTCTTCTTTATTTGATTAGATGAACAAGACAAGAAAAGAAGAACATGATGAGAAGTTTTGAGAAATTTTTTCTTCTTATTTCTTTTTTTCTTCTATTTTTCTTGGTTTTCTTCCTCTCAAGATAGTGAAACAAGAAGAATCATAACAAAATAATTCACTAAAAAATGAAGCGAAATTATATTTAGAAATGAACTGAAATTATATTTAGAGTAAACTCAAATTATTTAGAATGAACTGAAATTACTTAATGATTTCAGTTCATTTCTAAATATAATTTCGGTCCATTTCTGTTCCACATAATTCAAAACTCTTCCTCCTCACTTTCTACTGCTTCTTCACCAGGGAGAGAAGGAGAAAAAAAATACAGCTGCAACAAAAAAAGAATGATGATAAGGACAAAATATGTGAAGAATAAGGAACGCGAAAAATGGGGGAGAATGAGGAGGAGGAGGAGGAGGAATGCGAAGAAGAAGAATAAGATACTCCATGCGTAAACGAGCGTGAGAAGAAGAAGCTGCACCACGCGTACGTGAATTTGAAACAAGGAGAAGGAGAAGTAGAAAAAGCATGTGCCTCTAAATTACTTGAATAAACTTGAATGCTAAAATTGATTGGATGTGAAGAATAATTCTATAAAAAGTTAAATAATATTCTTTGATTATCTTTAATTTGTTCTTATTTTAAATTATTGAGAAAAATTTTGTTAGTTTGATCTTTCAGGATGTAATTTTAATAAGAAAAAATCTTTTAAGAATATTTTTTATAATTTATCCTTAAATTTTAGCTAGATCCATCCAATAGTATATGATTAAAAGTTAAGTTCAACCAATTTAAAGAAGAAATAATTTTGTTATGTCTTTTATTTAATTTAGTTATCTATGCAAAAAACTGCAATAAAATGTAAATTGGTCTGTGTGCTTCCATCTATTTTTTTATTAATAGTTAGAAAAGAAATAATATTTTCACATATTTTCGCACACTTCTCATTTGACGATAAAAAATATATGCTAATATTGGAAATAAAAAAGTTGAAAAAAAATGCAAAAATGGTAACCGTTGAAAAAAAAATTTGTTAAAAATATAATTAAGTATATATATTCTTCTATCAATTTAAACTTTTAAAATAAATGTGATTTTATGACAACACCAAATTCAAAAAAGACATCCATTACGTATAAAAAGTACAAGTAAAAATATGAAAGTTTCAAATTTCATACACTATTGTAACATATATTAGATCTCACTTTTCACCTGACTATAATAAAAAAATATGAAATATCATTGTACATATGGTGCACGAAATTGTGATCATCAATGGCACCAACAACTTGGTACGCACAATTATAATCTCAACTATTTATCACAACTCCGCACAACTAACCAGCAAGTGCACTGGGTCGTCCAAGTAATAAACCTTACGTGAGTAAGGGTCGATCCCACAGAGATTGTCGGCTTGAAGCAAGCTATGGTCATCTTGTAAATCTCAGTCAGGCGGATTCAAATGGTTATGGAGATTTGATAATTAAAAGATAAATAAAACATAAAACAGGATAGAGATACTTATGTAATTCATTGGTGAGAATTTCAAATAAGCGTATGAAGATGATTTGTTCCTTCTGAACCTCTGCTTTCATATTACCGTCTTCCAATCATTCATACTCCTTTCCATGGCAAGCTGTATGTTGAGTTTCACCGTTGTCAATGGCTACCTCCCGTCCTCTCAGTGAAAATGGTCCAAATGCGCTGTCACCGCACGGCTAATCAGCTGTTGGTTCTCGATCATGTTGGAATAGGATCCATTGATCCTTTTGCGTCTGTCACTACGCCCAAAAATCGCGAGTTTGAAGCTCGTCACAGTCATCCCTTCCCAGATCCTACTCGGAATACCACAGACAAGGTTTAGACTTTCCGGATCTCAGGAATTGCCGCCAATAATTCTAGCCTATACCACGAAGGTTGTAATCTTAGATTAGAAACCCAAGAGATACACATTCAAGCTTGTTTGCATGTAGAACAGAAGTGGCTGTCAGGCACGCGTTCATAGGTGAGAATGATGATGAGTGTCACGGATCATCACATTCGTCAGGTTGAAGAACGAGTGTATATCTTAGAGAAGAAATAGGCGTGAATTGAATAGAAAACAGTAGTACTTTGCATTAATTCATGAGGAACAGCAGAGCTCCACACCTTAATCTATGGGGTATAGAAACTCCACCGTTGAAAATACAAAAGTGATAATGGTGATCATTGGCTTCGGCCCCAGAGAGGGAACCAGAAGAACCAAGATAGAAAAAACAATAGTAAAAGGTCCTATTTATAGAGAACTAGTAGCCTAGGGTTTACAGAAATAAGTAATTGATGCAGAATCCACTTCCGGGCCCACTTGGTGTGTGCTTGGGCTGAGCATTGAAGCTTTCCGTGTAGAGACTTTTCATGATGAGTAATTGGGTTTACAGAAATAAGTAATTGATTTGCTCCCAATAATTTTGTGGAGGAACATGCATCCCTTGAGGCATCTCAGGGATTTCATGATGAGGAATTTCCTCATGCTCTTGTCCATGAGTGGGATCTCTTGTTTGCTCCATCCTTTTCTTAGTGATGGGCTTGTCCTCATCAATAAGGATGTCTTCCTCTATGTCAATTCCAGCTAAATTGCAAAGGTGACAAATGGGACGAGGGAAGGCTAACCTTGACAAAGTAGAGGACTTGTCCGCCACCTTGTAGAGCTCTAGGGATATAACCTCATGAACTTCAACTTCCTCTCCAATCATGATGCTATGGATCATGATAGCCCGGTCTATAGTAACTTCAGACCGGTTGCTAGTGGGAATGATTGGTTTGCATAGAACTCTTGAACCATTAAGATTCCGACTTGTTGAATGGGGTTGGTGAGAACTTTCCAACCTCTTCTTCGAATCTCATGTCGGATCACCTTCTTCTTGGCCACAACTTCATAGAAGTGGTCTTGATGCACCCTTGAGATGAATCTCTCCATCTCCCATGACTCGGAGGTGGAAGCTTTTGCCTTCTCTTTCCTCTTTCTAGAGGTTTCTCTGGCCTTTGGTGCCATAAATGGTTATAGAAACACAAAACAAAAAGCTTTATCTTTTATCACACCAAACTTAGAAGGTTTACTCGTCCTCGAGCCAAAGAAGAAAGAAGAGAGTAGAAGAAGAAGAAATAGAGGAGACGGAGGGGGTTTAGTGGTTCGGTCAAGGGGGAGAAGTAATGTTTAAGATGTGTGAATATGAAGGAGTGAAGATGGGTTTATATAGGAGTAGAGAGAGGGTAGGGTTTGGCCATGTATGGGTGGGTTTGGGAAAGAAAGTAGTTTGAATTTGAATGGTGAGGTAGGTGGGGTTTATGATGGATGGATGTGGATTGGTGAAGGGATTATGAAGAAGAGGATAGGAATTGATAGGTGAGGGGTTTTTGGGGAAGAGGTATTGAAGTGATTGGTGAAGGGTATTTAGGGAAGGGTATTATGGGACGGTGTGAAGAAGAGAGAGAGTGAGTTGAGGTTGGTGGGGATCCTGTGGAGTCCACAGATCCTGAGGTGTCAAGGATTTCTCATCCCTGCACTAATTAGGCTTGCAAAACGCCCTATGCTGCCAATCCTGGCGTTAAACGCCAGGTTGCTGCCCATTTCTGGCATTTAACGCCAGCTTCATGCCCTTTTCTGGCGTTAAACGCCAGTCTGGTGCCCATTTCTGGCGTTAAACGCCCAGAATGGTGCCAGACTGGGCGTTTAACGCCCATTCTGTTGCCCTTACTGGCGTTTAAACGCCAGTAGCCTTCTCCTCCAGGGTGTGCTATTTTTCATTCTGTTTTTCAGTTTGTTTTTGCTTTTTCAACTGTTTTTGTGACTTCACATGATTATCAACCTACAGAAAACATAAAATAACAATGGAAAATAGAAATTTAACATAGATAAGTAAAATTGGGTTGCCTCCCAACAAGCGCTTCTTTAATGTCAGTAGCTTGACAGTGGGCTCTCATGGAGCCTCACAGATACTCAGAGCATGATGATGGCCACTCAACACCAAACTTAGAGTTTGGTTGTGGCCTCCCAACACCAAACTTAGAGTTTGAATGTGGGGGTTTTGTTTGACTCTGTATTGAGAGAAGCTTTTCATGCTTCTTCTCCATGGTTACAGAGGGAGATCCTTGAGCTTTAAACACAAGGGAGTCCTCATTCACTTGAAGGACTAATTCTCCTCTGTCAACATCAATCACAGCTTTTGCTGTGGCTAGGAAGGGTCTGCCAAGGATGATGGATTCATCCATATATTTCCCAGTATCTAGGATTATAAAATCAGCAGGGATGTAGTGGCCTTCAACCTTTACCAAGACATCCTCTACAAGTCCATAAGCCTGTTTTCTTGAATTGTCTGCCATTTCTAGTGAGATTCTTGCAGCTTGGACCTCAAGGATTCCTAGCTTCTCTATTACAGAGAGGGGCATGAGGTTTATGCTTGACCCTAGGTCACACAAAGCCTTCTCAAAGATCATGGTGCCTATGGTACAAGGTATTGAGAACTTTCCAGGATCTTGTCTCTTCAGAGGTAATTTCTGCCTAGTCAAGTCATCCAGTTCTTTGGTGAGCAAGGGGGGTTCCTCCTCCCAAGTCTCATTACCAAATAGCTTGGCATTTAGCTTCATGATTGCTCCAAGGTACTTAGCAACTTGTTCTTCAGTAACATCTTCATCCTCTTCAGAGGAAGAGTACACATCAGAGCTCATGAATGGCAAAAGTAAATTCAATAGAATCTCTATGGTCTTAGTGTGAGCCTCAGATTCCCATGGTTCCTCATTAGGGAACTCCTTGGAGGCCAGTGGACGTCCATTGAGGTCTCCCTCAGTGGAAATCACTGCCTCTTCCTCCTCTCCAGGTTCAGCCATGTGGGGTATGTTGATGGCCTTGCACTCTCCTTTTGGATTCTCTTCTGTATTGCTTGGAAGAGTACTAGGAGGGAGTTCAGTAACTTTCTTGCTCAGCTGACCCACTTGTGCCTCCAAATTTCTAATGGAGGACCTTGTTTCAGTCATGAAACTTTTAGTGGTTTTAATTAAATCAGAGACTATAGTTGCTAAGTCAGAGTGGCTCTGCTTAGAATTCTCTGTCTGTTGCTGAGAAGATGATGGAAAAGGCTTGCTATTGCTAAACCTATTTCTTCCACCATTATTGTTGTTAAAGCCTTGTTGAGGCCTCTGTTGATCTTTCCTTGAGAGGTTTGGATGATTTCTGCATGAAGGATTATAGGTGTTTCTATAGGATTCTCCCATGTAATTTACCTCTTCTATTGCTGGGTTCTCAGGATCATAAGCTTCTTCTTCAGATGAAGCTTCTTTGGTATTGCCTGTTGCTGCTTGCATTTCAGACAGACTCTGAGAAATCATATTGACCTGCTGAGTCAATATTCTGTTCTGAGCCAATATGGCATTCAGAGTATCAATCTCAAGAACTCCTTTCTTCTTATTTGTGCCATTATTCACAGGATTCCTTTCAGAAGTGTACATGAATTGGTTATTTGCAACCATTTCAATGAGTTCCCGAGCTTCTGCAGGCATCTTCTTCAGATGAAGAGATCCTCCAGCAGAGCTGTCCAATGACATCTTGGACAGTTCAGATAGACCATCATAGAAAATACCTATGATGCTCCATTCTGAAAGCATGTCAGAAGGACACCTTCTGATCAATTGTTTGTATCTTTCCCAAGCTTCATAGAGGGATTCACCTTCCTTCTGTCTGAAGGTTTGGACTTCCACTCTAAGCTTGCTCAATTTTTGAGGTGGAAAGAATTTCGCCAAGAAGGCATTGACTAGCTTTTCCCAAGAGTTCAGGCTTTCTTTAGATTGTGAATCCAACCATGTTCTAGCTCTGTCTCTTACAGCAAAGGGAAAAAGCATAAGTCTATAGACCTCGGGATCAACCCCATTAGTCTTGACAATGTCACAGATTTGTAAGAATTCAGCTAAGAACTGATGAGGATCTTCCAATGGAAGTCCATGAAACTTGCAATTCTGTTGCATTAGAGAAACTAATTGAGGCTTAAGCTCAAAGTTGTTTGCTCCAATGGCAGGGATTGAGATGCTTTTCCCATAGAAGTCGGGAGTAGTGCAGTAAAGTCACCAAGCACCTTCCTTGCATTGTTGGCATTGTTGTTGTTTTCGGCTGCCATGGCTTCTTCTTGTTTGAAAAGTTCTGTTAGGTCCTCTATAGAGAGTTGTACTTTAGCTTCTCTTAGCTTTCTCTTCAAGGTCCTTTCAGGTTCAGGATCAGCTTCAACAAGAATGCCCTTTTTCTTGCTCCTGCTCATATGAAAAGAGAGGAAAAGAAAATATGGAATCCTCTATGTCACAGTATAGAGATTCCTTGAGGTATCAAAGGTAAAGAAGAATAGAAGGAGAAGGTGGATAAGAGAGAATTCGAACTTATCAAGAGGGATAGAGTTCGAATTATACCTTGAGGAGGAGTGTTAGTCCATAAATAGAAGGATGTGAGAAGAGGGAAAGAATTTTCGAAAATAAATTAAAAAGATTTTGAAATAATTAAAAGAAATTTGAAAAATTGATTGATGATTTTCGAAAATTAAGATTGGGAAAGAAATTAAGTGATTTTTGAAAAAGATTTTGACATTAGAAATTAAAAAGATATGATTGAAACTTAATTTTGAAAAAAATGTGATTGAAAAGACATGATTGAGAAGATATGATTTAGAATCAAATTTAAAAGAAGAAAGTTTTTAAAATTAAAGTTGATTACTTGACCAACAAGAAATTAAAAGATATGATTCTAGAATTAAACTTTTGATCATTTCTTAATGGGCAAGTAACAACTTGAAAATTTTGAATTAAATCACTAATTGTAGCAAGGATTTTCGAAAATAGTAATAAATAAAAAATGGAAAGAAATTGATTTTGAAAAGATATGATTGAAAAGATATGATTTGAAAAAATTTTGATTTTGAAAAATTATGAATATTTGAAAAAGATTTGAATTAAAAACAAAATCTTCCCTCTAGTGTCCTCCTGGCGTTAAACGCCTAGAATGGCATCCATTCTGGCGTTAACGCCCAAAATGCTACCTTTTTGGGCGTTTAACGCTCAGCCAGGTGCTCTGGCTGGCGTTTAAACGCCAGTTTTCCTTCTTCACTGGGCGTTTTGAACGCCCAGCTTTTTCTGTGTAATTCCTCTGCTGAATGTTCTGAATCATCAATTCTCTGTGTTATTGACTTGAAAAGACACAATTTTAAAAGTTTTTTGAATTTTTAATGATGAGAAACAAAAAATACAACTAAGATCAAATAAACAATGCATGCAAGACACCAAACTTAGAAGTTTGTATACTAAGGACTATAACAATTTGAAAATGCATATAAGAAATAACAAAAGACACAAACCAAGAGAAATTAAAGATCAGAGCAATGAGATCATCAAGAACAAATTGAAGATCAATGAAGAACATAATGCATATATTCGAAAAATGCAAGAAGAATAAAGACATGTAATTGACACCAAACTTAAAAATTGACACTTGACTTAAACAAGAAACACAAAATATTTTTGGTTTTTATGATTTTATAAATTTTTGTGATTTTTCGAAAATTATATGGAAAAAGAGAAAAAGGACTTCAAAATTCTTAATGAGAATTCCAGGAATCATGCAATGTTAGTCTAAAACTCCGGTCCAGGAATTAGACATGGCTTTCTAGCCAGCCAAGCTTTCAGTGAAAGCTTCGGTCCAAAACACTAGACATGGCCAATGGCCAGCCAAGCTTTAGCAAATCATTACGTTCAACAGCAAGATTGATAGAAATCAACAAGCCCTTGTGGATGATAAGTTGAAATCTCGGTCCAAAAGATTAGACATGGCTTCTCAGCCAGCCAGACTTCAACAAATCATCATGAAACTCTAGAATTCATTCTTAAAAGTTCTGAAGAACAAAATAGAAATAATATTTACTTTTTTGAAATTTTTTTAAAATTAAAAAAGTAAAAATCTTAAACATAAAATAAAATTACCTAATCTAAGCAACAAGATGAACCGTCAGTTGGCCAAACTCGAACAATCCCCGGCAACGGCGCCAAAAACTTGGTGTTGTTGCCGGACCAAAACTTGGCATTGCTGTTGCCGGAAACAAATGCGAAATTGTTGTTCGTTTCGATCCCCGGCAACGGCGCCAAAAACTTGGTGCACGAAATTGTGATCATCAATGGCGCCAACAACTTGGAACGCACAATTGTAATCTCAACTCTTTATCACAACTCCACACAACTAACCAACAAGTGCACTAGGTCGTCCAAGTAATAAACCTTACGTGAGTAAGGGTCGATCCCACGAAGATTGTCAGCTTGAAGAAAGCTATGGTCATCTTGTAAATCTCAGTCAGGCGGATTCAAATGGTTATGGAGATTTGATAATTAAAAGATAAATAAAACATAAAACAGGATAGAGATACTTATGTAATTCATTGGTGAGAATTTCAGATAAGCATATGAAGATACTTTGTTCCTTCTGAACCTCTGCTTTCATATTGCCTTCTTCCAATCATTCATACTCCTTTTCATGGCAAGCTGTATGTTGGGTTTCACCGTTGTCAATGGCTACCTCCCGTCCTCTCAGTGAAAATGGTCCAAATGCGCTGTTACCACACGGCTAATCAGCTATTGGTTCTCGATCATGTTGGAATAGGATCCATTGATCCTTTTGCGTCTGTCATTACGCCCAGCAATCGCGAGTTTGAAGCTCGTCACAATCATCGCTTCCCAGATCCTACTCAGAATACCACAGACAAGGTTTAGACTTTCCGGATCTCAGGAATGGCTGCCAATAATTCTAGCCTATACCACAAAGGTTCTAATCTTAGATTAGAAATCCAAGAGATACACATTCAAGCTTGTTTGCATGTAGAACGGAAGTGGTTGTCAGGCACGTGTTCATAGGTGAGAATGATGATGAGTGTCACGGATCATCACATTCGTCAGGTTGAAGAACGAGTGTATATCTTAGAGAAGAAGTAGGTGTGAATTGAATAGAAAACAGTAGTACTTTGCATTAATTCATGAGGAACAGCAGAGCTCCACACCTTAATCTATGGGGTGTAGAAACTCCACCATTGAAAATACAAAAGCGATAATGGTGATCATTGGCTTCGGCCCCAGAGAGGGAACCAGAAGAACCAAGATAAAAATACAATAGTAAAAAGTCCTATTTACATAGATTTAGTAGCCTAGGGTTTACAGAAATAAGTAATTGATGCAGAATCCACTTCCGGGCCCACTTGGTGTGTGCTTGGGCTGAGCATTGAAGCTTTCACATGTAGAGACTTTTCTTGGAGTTAAACACCAGCTTTTGTGCCAGTTTGGGCGTTTAACTCCAGCTTTTATGCCAGTTCTGGCGTTTTGACGCCAGAATTTCTATGTTGACTTGGAACGCCGGTTTGGGTCATCAAATCTTGGGCAAAGTATGGACTATTATATATTTTGGAAAGCCTAGGATGTCTACTTTCCAACGCAATTGAGAGCGCGCCAATTGGGCTTCTGTAGCTCCAAAAAATCTATTTTGAGTGCAGGGAGGTCAGAATCCAACAGCATCTGCAGTCCTTTTTCAGCCTCTGAATCAGATTTTTGCTCAGGTCCCTCAATTTTAGCCAGAAAATACCTGAAATCACTGAAAAATACACAAACTCATAGTAAAGTCCAGAAATATGATTTTTATTTAAAAACATAATAAAAACTAACTAAAATATACTAAAAACATACTAAAAACAATGCCAAAAAGCGTATAAATTATCCGCTCATCAACATACATCAATTAAATCTTATTTGTCAATGTTCAACTGGCCAATTGAATCTGGAAGGTTTTCGTAATCAAAGAGCTCCAGGTTGAATCAATAAGATGTACCAAAATTAGATCTCATTTATTTTCACCTGAGTTCACCATAATATTTAAGAACAACATAAAATCCTAAAAGCTATGATGAAGCTTACAAGGAAAAATAATCTTCTGCAGTATCATCACCAATAATACAGAAGTTTGTTTCATTATTGCCACCATAAATTTCCAAAATCGGTTATGTTTAAAACCATACAGTAGCAATAATAGCAAAAGTAATCTAATCCTTTGGTACTTTATTGACTTGATATGATGATCTATTTAAAGATCATTATAGTTGAAGGTTATATATGTAGACAAGTATGTGAATGAGGATAGGAAGAAAAAATTTTTGATGGAAAATGAAAGTGCCATATAAAAATGGAAGAATCAAATAATACGAAATATATATCTAACATGGTGATCAATATTTTTTCATATGAACTCTTGATGATCTCCCTAAAACGATTTGTATTTATATATGCATTTCATATCAAACATATTATGTTTTCATCTAAAACAATTGTGTAGAGATGCATATATTGATGGTAAGATTTAAATATTAATGTATTCACATATTAAATTAATAAAATTAGAGGCTTCTAATATTACACATATTCTCATAATTATTGAGAAGATTACTAATTTGGAAGCGCATTAAATCTTTGACCAGAAATATTGACCTCATTTTACGTATTATCAATGAAATAGAATATTATTTGTAAAACAATAAAAAATTAGTTTAAACGGTCTAAAAATTATCTTATTTAATATTTTATTAATTATTACTAGAATAATTATGTAATTAAGAATATTTATATAACACTATTATAATTTAATCCTAGAACAACTTATCGCAAATTATTTATTCAATTTTCATTATTTTTTACAACTCTAGTCTAGGCAGAATGGTTAGTATTATGTAACATCCTTACTATTAATTAGAATATCACGCTTCTGGTTGCACCACTTTGATAATAAAGAATATTATGATGACTTCTATATACTTAATAATAAAATAGGAGTCTTTAACTTTCAAAATCATATCGCTATTTTCTTTTGAAAACCGTAAGATCTTTTTCACCTTTTACAAACATTCATATATAAACAAAACTTCTTACACAAGAAACTTATAAATATAATATACATACATATCATTACAATCACGACTCCTATCCCTCTTATAAGAACATAATGATAAGGCGAGGAAAAACTATAACTAATATATATACAAACAGAAACAGCACAACTAATTAAGGACTTAGTAAAAACTTTATCAGTGAGAGAGAGCGCCAATGATGACAATAGCTTCAATGCGGCAGTGGCAATCACTTTAAGGACAGAGAGAGAGCGTCAAAAAAATGGAGATTAGGGTGCGGTATGTGGTGGAGGTAGGCACAATGTGACATGTTAGGGTGCAGTTAAAACATTGAAATGACGAGTACCGAGGGCTCTGCGGTGGCGGCTAGATGAAGGTTGTTGATGGAGGTGCATGGTAGCTAAGTGGGGAGGGGAGGGGAGAGGGGTTTGGGGGAAGGGTTATTTTCAGAATTGAAGGAGAGATGACAACAAATTCAATTTAAATAAGGTCATTATCATTGGTATTACCATCGAATTTATTCTACGGTAATACAGAACGTTGAAGCATTTTCAAATTGGGATTTTTGTCGAATAAAAATTAAGACTTGCTGCCAACTTATTTAATTACGCCCATAATTTTTTGTAGAATTTCCATCTTAATTATTTGTCCGATAGTAACATTTGGCGAAAAACCAAAATTCATCATTTGTGTCGTTTGTGGTGACACTAAATTCGATAGAAATTTCAGTCAGAATTTTTCCCAAAAGTAAATCCATCGAGTGTGTTACTAGTAATGAAAGAGTTATAAAGTAAATTTAATTAAGTTTTTTCACAATTAGTTCAGTAAGCAATTAAATTGGTTCTTAAGAAATATTAGAACAAAATTTTATTAGTTTAAAAAGTTTCGAGAATGACTACAAGACAAATTATTTGGTTTTTGAAGAGTGATTAATTTGTCTTATCATGACATATTTTTTAGAACTTAATTATCTTGTAATAAATTTATTTAAGAATCTAATTGTTCTACATCCATATTAAAAATTTTAATAAAAGCAAAAGGAAAACCAAAATTATCTAAGCGAAATATAATTCTCAATAACTTTTAAATAGAAATTGTTGGAGATCAAGTTATTTAATATGAAATTTACTAAGGATCCATTTAAATTATTATTCTTTAAATAAAGCGTTTGATTCTCAACAAGAGAAATAAAACATACATCATTTACACATAACAAAGAAATAATAAATACAATTATATTATGACTTATATATTATACGCACTTGGATAAATGACAGGGAACGATCAATCAATTTGCATGTATTTTAAATATGTGACGATGGTTAGATTTTAAATATCTAATATTAAATTTTTGAATGAATAAATTATTTTTTTGATTCATTATTGACATAGATTTTTGTTGTTTCTCTAATAAATTCTTTTTCCGATTAATTATTGACAGAGATTTCCTTTATCACTCTAACAAATAATCTAATTACATAACAAACTCAGGAAGACACTTTCAGGATTACATTCTCAACAAAAAAGAAAACGATAATAGTAAAACCTTAAATGGCATCCCAAACCTCATAATGAGTATATATATTCTCTTGTTCTTATTCTTTTGAGCACTCCTACCAACATATGTATGTACATGCGCCTTAGATGAATGTGTTCTAACGAAACATTCAAATTATGCACAATTTGATGTCCCTTTCAATGTAGCAACGTGATGAGCGGATAATTTATACGCTTTTTGGCATTGTTTTTAGTATGTTTTATTAGGATCTAGTTACTTTTAGAGTTGTTTTCATTAGTTTTTATGTTAAATTCACATTTCTGGACTTTACTATGAGTTTGTGTATTTTTCTGTGATTTCAGGTATTTTCTGGCTGAAATTGAGGGACTTGAGCAAAAATCAGATTCAGAGGTTGAAGAAGGACTGCTGATGCTGTTGGATTCTGACCTCCCTGCACTCAAAATGGATTTTCTGGAGCTAAGAACTCAAAATGATGCGCTTCCAATTGCGTTGGAAAGTAGACATCCAAGGCTTTCCAGAAATATATAATAGTTCATACTTTGCCCAAGTTTAGACGACGCAAACTGGCATTCAACGCCAGCCCTCTGCCCAATTCTGGCGTCCAGCGCCAGAAACAAGCTGCAAAGTGGAGTTCAACGCCCAAACTGGCACAAAAGCTGGCGTTCAACTCCAGGAATGACCTTTACACGTGTAACACTCAAGCTCAGCCCAAGCACACACCAAGTGGGCCCCGGAAGTGGATTTATGCATCAATTACTTACTTCTGTAAACCCTAGTAGCTAGTTTATTATAAATAGGACTTCCTACTATTGTATTAGACATCTTTGGATTATCTTTTGATCTATTGATCACGTTTTGAGGGCTGGCCTCTCGGCCATGCCTGGACCTTCACTTATGTATTTTCAACGGTAGAGCTTCTACACTCCATAGATTAAGGTGTGGAGCTCTGCTGTTCCTCAAAGATTAATGCAAAGTACTACTATTTTCTATTCAATTCAACTTATTCCACTTCTAAGATATTCATTCGCACTTCAACCTGAATGTGATGAACGTGACAATCATCATCATTCCCTATGAACGCGTGCCTGATAACCACTCCCGTTCTACCTTCGATTGAACGAGTATCTCTTAGATTACTAATACAGGGGACCGAGTCCGAGATATTGGGATCTTCGTGGTATAAGCTAGATTGATGGCGGCATTCATGAGAATCCGAAAAGTCTAAACCTTGTCCGTGATATTCCGAGTAGGATTCTGGGATTGAATGACTGTGACGAGCTTCAAACTCGCGAGTGCTGGGCGTAGTGACAGACGCAAAAGGATAGTAAATCCTATTCCAGTATGATCGAGAACCTCCAGATGATTAGCCATGCAGTGACAGCGCATCGGACCATTTTCACAAGGAGGAATAGGATGCAACCAACGACAAAGGTGATGCCTCCAGACGATTAGCCGTAAAAATGTGTTCTTGATGTTCATCATGATCTTCATAAGTGTTCTTGGTGTTCATCTTGACATTCATAGCATTCTTGCATGCATTCCTTGTTTTGATCCATAACTTTCATGCATTGCATCATTTTTCTGTTTTTCTCTCTCATCATAAAAATTCAAAAATCAAAAAAAATATCTTTCCATTTTTCTCTCTTAAAATTTCGAAAATTAGATTTGACTTTTTCAAAAATTTTTAAAAATCCAGTTGTTTTTATGAGTCAAATCAAATTTTCAATTTAAAAATCTTATCTTTTTCAAAATCTTTTTCAAAAATCAAATCTTTTTCATTTTTTTTAGTTATTTTTGAAAATTATAAAAATGTTTGTCAAAAATCTTTTTCTTAATTTTTATCACATAATTTTCAAAAATAACATCACCAATTAATGTTTTGATTCAAAAATTTCAAGTTTGTTACTTACTTGTTAAGAAAGATTCAAACTTTAAGTTCTAGAATCATATCTTGTGATTTCTTGTGAATCAAGTCATTAATTGTGATTTTAAAAATCAAATCTTTTTCAAAAATAATTTCAATCATATCTTTTCAAAAATATCTTCTTATCTTATCTTTTTCAAAAATTTGATTTCAAAATATCTTTTCTAACTTCCTAACTTCTTATCTTTTCAAAATTTGTTTCAACTAACTAACTAACTTTTTGTTTGTTTCTTATCTTTTTCAAAACTACCTAACTAACTCTCCCTCTAATTTTCGAAAATATCTCCCCTCTTTTTCAAAAATTCTTTTTAATTAACTAATTATTTTAATTTTTTTTATTTTCAAAAAAAAACTACTAACCTTTTTCAAAAACTATTTTCGAAAATCACTAACTCTTTTTCAAAAAAAAAATTATTTTCGAAAATTCTCCATCTCCCTCATCTCCTTCTAATTATTTATTCATCTACTAGCACTTCTCTTCATCTCAAGATCCTTTTCAGTTCTTAACTGAATTCTTGCAGATTTGTGATACTGTTAAGACTAATGGAGTAAATCCTGAAGTCTACAGGCTCATGCTTTTCCCTTTTGCTGTAAGAGACAGAGCTAGAGTTTGGTTGGACTCTCAACCCAAAGACAGCCTGAACTCTTGGGATAAGCTGGTCACGGCTTTCTTAGCCAAGTTCTTTCCTCCTCAAAAGCTGAGCAAGCTTAGAGCTGATGTTCAAACCTTCAGACAGAAAGAATGTAAATCCCTCTATGAAGCTTGGGAAAGATACAAGCAGCTGACCAAAAAGTGTCCTTCTAACATGCTTTCAGAATGGACCATCCTGGATATATTCTATGATGGTTTATCT
>NC_029788.2:122405646-122407728 GCF_000816755.2 Arachis ipaensis
GGGGAGTCTCAACAATGCTCTGAACATCTGTGAGGCTCCATGAGAGCCCACTGTCAAGCTATTGACATTAAAGAAGCGTTTGTTGGGAGGCAACCCAATTTTTATCTATCTAATTATATTTTTCTTAGTTATATGTCTTTATAGGTTCATGATCATGAGGAGTCACAAA
Source organism: Arachis ipaensis (assembly GCF_000816755.2). Taxonomy (NCBI): domain Eukaryota; kingdom Viridiplantae; phylum Streptophyta; class Magnoliopsida; order Fabales; family Fabaceae; genus Arachis; species Arachis ipaensis. The sequence goes on from NC_029788.2 coordinate 122,405,816, forward strand.
ATAAATGAAAAATTTAGAAATAGAATCAAAAACAGCAGAAGAAAAATCACACCCTGGAGGAAGCACCTGCCTGGCGTTCAACGCCAGAACAGAGCATGGTTCTGGCGCTGAACGCCCAAAATGGTCAGTATCTGGGCACTGAACGCCCAAAATGGGCATCATCTGGGCGCTGAACGCCAGAATTGCACCCTGGAGAGGAGCTGGCGCTGAACGCCCAGGACAAGCATGGTTCTGGCGTTCAACGCCAGAAATGGGCAACAAATGGGCGTTGAACGCCCAAAATGGGCACCAACCTGGCGCTGAACGCCCAGAGTTGTGTGCAAGGGCATTTTACATGCCTAATTTGGTGCAAGGTTGTAATTTCTTGAACACCTCAGGATCTGTGGACCCCACACGATCATCTCAGGATCTGTGGACCCCACAGGATCATCTCAGAATCTGTGAATCTCACATAATCCCCACCCACCTCACCCTCTCTCTCTCTCCATTCATGATCATCCCTTCTGTTTTCCATTCACCATTCACATCCAAACACACTTCCCTCCATCTCCTCCATATCTTCTTCTTCTTCATCTATTCTTTCTTCTCTTGCTTGAGGGCGAGCAATATTCTAAGTTTGGTGTGGTAAAAGCATAAGCTTTTTGTTTTTCCATTACCATTAATGGCACCTAAGGCCAGAGAAACCTCAAGAAAGAGGAAAGGGAAGACAAATGCTTCCACCTCTGAGCCATGGGAGATGGAAAGATTCATCTCACAAGCCCATCACTAAGAAAAGGATGGAGCAAACAAGAGAGCACTTTGATGGACCTCAACAGGCACATGAAGAAACTCATCATCAAGAAATCCCTGAGATACATCAAGGGATGCACTTGCCTCCACAGAATTTTTGGGAGCAAATCAACACCTCCCTAGGAGAATTAAGTTCCAACATGGGACAACTAAGGGTGGAACATCAAGAGCACTCCATCATCCTTCATGAAATCAGAGAAGATCAAAAAGCAATGAGGGAGGAGCAACAAAGACAAGGAAAAGACATAGAAGAGCTCAAGGACATCATTCGTTCCTCAAGAAGGAAACAATATATAATAGTGCATACTTTGCCCAAGTTTAGATGATGCAAACTGGCGTTCAACGCCAGCCCTCTGCCCAATTCTGGCGTCCAGCGCCAGAAACAAGCTGCAAAGTGGAGTTCAACGCCCAAACTGGCACAAAAGCTGGCGTTCAACTCCAGGAATGACCTTTACACGTGTAACACTCAAGCTCAGCCCAAGCACACACCAAGTGGGCCCCGAAAGTGGATTTATGCATCAATTACTTACTTCTGTAAACCCTAGTAGCTAGTTTATTATAAATAGGACTTCCTACTATTGTATTAGACATCTTTGGATTATCTTTTGATCTATTGATCACGTTTTGAAGGCTGGCCTCTCGGCCATGCCTGGACCTTCACTTATGTATTTTCAATGGTAGAGCTTCTACACTCCATAGATTAAGGTGTGGAGCTCTGCTGTTCCTCAAAGATTAATGCAAAGTACTACTGTTTTCTATTCAATTCAACTTATTCCACTTCTAAGATATTCATTCGCACTTCAACCTGAATGTGATGAACGTGACAATCATCATCATTCCCTATGAACGCGTGCCTGACAACCACTCCCGTTCTACCTTCGATTGAACGAGTATCTCTTAGATTACTAATACAGGGGACCGAGTCCGAGATGTTGGGATCTTCGTGGTATAAGCTAGATTGATGGCGGCATTCATGAGAATTCGAAAAGTCTAAACCTTGTCCGTGGTATTCCGAGTAGGATTCAATGATTGAATGACTGTGACGAGCTCCTAACTCGCGATTGCAGGGCGTTAGTGACAGACGCAAAAGGATAGTAAATCCTATTCCAGCATGATCGAGAACC
>NC_029788.2:122408050-122428760 GCF_000816755.2 Arachis ipaensis
AAGATTCCTGGAATTCATATTAAAAATTTTGGAATCCTTATTTTTCTTTTTCAAATAATTTTCGAAAAAAAAATCCAAAAAATCATAAAATCAAAAAAATCAAAAAAAAATTTTTTTTTTGTGTTTCTTATTTGAGTTTTGAGTCATGTTATAAGTTTGGTGTCAATTGCATGTGCTTCTTGCATTTTTCGAAACTAATTATGCATTCATAGTGTTCTTCATGATCTTCAAGTTGTTCTTGGTAAGTCTTCTTGTTTGATCTTTGCATTTGCATGTTTTGTGTCTTTTCTTGTTTTTCATATGCATTCTTGAATTCTTAGTGTCTAAGCATTAAAGAATTCTAAGTTTGGTGTCTTGCATGTTTTCTTTGCATTAAAAAATAAAGGCTAGAATTACGGGGAAAAAAATTATTGTTCAGAATTAAGAGTATTTAAGGAAAAAAATAAAGTCTAAAATCTTGTCTAAAATAATTATGAACAAAATTTATTGTTGAAAAGTGAATTTAATTTACTATTGTCTAATCATATCAATTTAGTTTATAAAAAAATTACCCATCAAATTAAATACCAAATAAATATATTTATTGTTTAAAAATAACTTTTTTAATGGATTTCAGTGTAGGTTATAAAAAAAATAGATTCAAATTCAACTAAATTTGGTCCAAAAATTTCTTGTCAATTTTTTTTACGGCCCAAAAAAAAATTTAAACAAATTAGTAACGAATTTAAGACAAAAATTAGAATTCGTTTATATTTCATTTGAATGTGCATAATAATTTCACACTTATTTGAGACTCATTTTGAAAAATGTTAATTCTATTATAAATTTGTGTATAATCAGTCTCAAAATTTTTGCTATATTAGTTTTAACTACCCTCTAAAATAATCCAAAATATTTCACCCAGATTTATTTGAGATGAAAATAATAATCTATGTAAATTTCGTCTAAATGCACATTAGTGATTCATACGGATTTTATGTATCTTAAAATTTTTTAACATTTAATGTAGAAAGATGCTTTTCTTTGGTAAAAGAGAAAGTATAGGTAACCAACTCTATGTATAACCAACATGAACAACTTTTCAAAAATTAAAAAAAAAATCAAATTTTGAAATTCTCAAAAATTAAGATTAGGTTCAGAAACACGCGCCATCCAACCTCAACCCCTACTGCGACCTCCCCTTCCAATTGCTCTCCACCGCAACACTGTTACCTCCCTTTGCAATTCCTCATGAGAGCCTTCAAGGTCCATCGTTGCTCGTGCGCTGCCGCATTCTCTTCCCAACTTTTCTCTTTGCGGTGCCGCGTCCCTTCCCTCCAACCCTTGATCGCGCTGACGCCGCGCCTCTCCATGCAACACCTCGTCTCGTGATTTGCACGCCTTACCCTACAATTTCTTATGTCATGATATGTGCCCCTTGCAATTTCTCGTGCCGCAACGCTGCCCCTGCAATTTGTCGTCATGCATATTCACTAATCAAGATTCATAAGAAAAGCAATAATGCTCTAATAATATCTCTATTCCTATGTTTGTTTCTGTTTGTGAAACCATGGCTTCGACGACAAAAAAGAGCTTCACATTTGTAATACCCTACCACACAGAGTCTTACACCTAGGATGTAAAACAGAGGCGACAAGGCGCTACGACCTCTAAGATAAAATATATAATAATATATAACAATGGATAAAATATACTAGGAGTCTTGAAAAATGGATAAACAAATTTCGGAAAATAAAAAGCGCATCGCTTGAGGAAATGAGTTACTGGCGTGATAAGAAACCTAAAGGTTCAAGATAAGAGTGGACAAAAGAGTAACAAGAGTGCCAAGAATACAGTGAAATTAGCTCCTGACTCAATCTGCGAAGCCAAGGCTGGCTGGAGAATATATATATATATATATAAGTATCCCAAAATACCCAAAAATACAGAAACAAAATCCTAACTCTCCTATAACCTCTAAGAGGAACAAAATAGACAACTTTCTTGGAGAGCAAGCTAAATAAACAGAAAACCCAAAATATCCCAGACTACTCCACTTCAGGAAATCCAGACGCCTAGTGAGGAGCCTCTCGACCTGCATCTGAAAACAACAACACAGTATGGGATGAGAATCGGAGGTTCTCAGCATGGTAAAGGTGCCACGCGTATAATAAATAAGGTCCTGTTGACATAACTCTCGGGTCTTTTGGCCTGGGTGATGAAAAATCGCATCGATGCGCGCACGCACTATGCACTTACGCGTAGATGAGTTGATTGAGGGTAGGGCGTGGAGGCGCCAGGTGCGCCTACGCGTGGGTAGGGCAACGCAAAAAGGACGCGGACACGTACAGCGTGCGTCCGTGCGGGTTAAGGCACAGAGTTGGCCCAAAAGTGGCACAACTCTCTGGTCCTTGGCCCAGAAAGCCTGAATGCGCAGCCGACGCGCGCGCACTGTGCGCTTGCGCGTGGCTGGTGTTTTTATTTATTTTTTTTTAAGAGCACCCAAAAGAGCTCATAATCTTCCAAATCTCCTCTAAGACTCTAAAACTAGCTAAGATGCAAAATTAAACATATTTTTGAATTTTTGGGGATTTTTCAAAGTAAATGAGGAAACTTGTAATCCAAGCAAAAACTCAATTTCAAAGAATCATCCCTAATCAAAGCATAGAATGTATAAACAAATTAGCAAGTGAGACAAAATGTACTACGAAGTAAAAAACTATATACAATGGAACCCAATTCATTCATTCATTATATCTACAAGAGAATGGAAGGAGTTTACCATGGTGGGGTGTCTCCCACCAAGCACTTTTAGTTTTAGTCCTTAAGTTGGACATTTGAGAGGCTCTTTGTCAAGGTGGTTTATGCCGGTATTCATCCTTGAACCTCCAAGAGTGCTTGTCCTTCAATTGGTTGTCAGAAGTTCTAACCATTTTCACCAAGCCTTGGTGAGGTTCGCTCCAAGATATGAGCTCCCAAAATTGGTTTTCCTGGTGCGATCCAGGATCCCATATCTTGTCTTCGCACCCATCTTCTAGTTGTTCGCCTTGATTCTTTCCGGGTGACAAGAAAGTTGAATCCTCATGAAGGCACCAAACTACCCTCCTAGACCCATTCAATTGAGAATAGCACCAATCCATACTCTTCAATTTTGAGCTTCCAACCATAATGAGTCTAGATTTAGAACGCAAACTACTAAACATCCTCCTCTTTCGCTTAATTCCACAAAGCGCTCTAAGTTGGCCATCCGTCTCAAGCAAACCATACTCAAGTGGGGTAATAAAGCTAAGAGTTAGAAGTTTTACCCACTCAAATGAAGGATTGGATGACAACCTAGATGGAAGAGTTTCCAAAGATCTTAACAAAGCACGCTCTAGTCCCGTCCACCTTTTCCTAGAGTTTTCCACCACTTGGCAAGGTTCTTCGAGCTTTACCTCTCGCCAAGCTTCTTCAAGTTCACACTCTTCTTCACCAATTTCTTCTATCTCTTCCCCATTACTCTCATCATAAATAAGAGGTTTAGTGAAGTTTACCTCGTTATCAATTCCAAGCACAGTGGGGAAGGACTCATCAAGCTCGAAGGGATCATACGTTGATTCGGAATCATCATAAATAGGAGGGCTTGTTGTTTGGGGCATTTCTTCCAATTCTTCATTAACCAATTGCCTTGGAAGTTGTACATTCTCCTCAACATTGCTTTCCAATTCACTGGAAGAAGGCTCAACAAGATCATCAAGGGGATTGACCAATATGGAAAAAAAATCACTAATGATGGAATCCACTTCTTGATCAATTTCCTTCGACTCTCTATCCACTTCCTCAACATCACTCTCCTCTTTAACATCCCTTCCAAATTTCATGGAAGAGGGCTCTTCGACTTGAGATTCCTTTATGTGCTCAACATATCCTAGACATCCAACCACTACTTCCTTCTGTTCACTAATTTCTACATCCTCCTCTTGTTGTACTTCTGGTTTTAATTCCTCCTCCTCTCCATGGAGCTTCAATTTCACTCCCTCGCCAAGCTCTTTGGTTGCTTTTCCACATTCAACAATGGGAGCACCTTGATCGCATAGGCTTAGGCGGGAAGAGACCATGTTACTAATGGCTTCTACCATAATAGCCATTTTTTATCTTAACTCTGCGAACTTTTTTTCATCCTCCTCTTGTCGCCTTAAGATATGAGATTCAAGATCTCTTAATTCAGACATAGGGGCTTCATCGGGAGGTAATGGTGGAAGAGAGGGTTCATTGTTTGAGGGAATGTTGTTATAATCGGAAGGTGGTTCATATTGGTGGAATTCTTGTGGTGGTGTGTATAGATTTTATGGTTCATGGGAGTATTGGTATTGGAAAGGTAGTGGTTCTAGATATGGTTCATATGGTGGTTGGTATGGTGGGTATGGGTTGGGATCATATGGGGGTAAATGGTGATAATAGGCTTGTGAGTAGGGTGGTTCCAAATTATGTTGCGGAGGGGGTTCATATGCATGTGGTGGTTGTGGTTGACAATCACAATATGGGTCATCACACACATTGGATTGGTATGCATTAGGATCAGGATTATACCCTTATGAGTTCGGAGGAGGTTGTTGCTAAGAAGATTGTCTTTGAGCTTGGGGTTCCTCCCATCTTTGATTTCCAAATCCTTGATGCACATCCTCATTGAAGCTTCCATTTCCTACAACATAGTTTGAAACATACTCATAGCCAAAGTGATGAGAATTCATGGTGATAAGAGAAAAGAAAAATAAAACTAATAAGAAACAAGGAAAATAAAGTCCTACAACTAGCAAAAGCCAACAAACAAACCAAAAATCAAGCGATTCACAATATATACAATAGCTAATAACATAGCACCATTGCTATCCCCGACAACGGCGCCATTAATTTGATACAAGAATTATTGTCGGTCTAGATTTCCTTCCTAAAGAAAGGAATAATTTCGTTGTGAGCATAGCTCCAAACCAACAAACAACTCTCACATCAAATTAAAATATGGTTTTGTCATTAGTACAAACCCCAATGAAAAGTTACCGAAGTATTTAGACTCCGGTTCGTCTCACGAGGATAGCAATGAAGTGGTCAATTATTAGCTATGAAGGGGTAAAATGGGGGTTTGATTGATAAGAGGGCAATAAAGTAAATGGTAAAGAAAGTAAATCAAACAAGCAATTAAAATAAGCAAGGTAAAGGACTCTTGGCTAAGACTTAGGTAATTGAGATCACTATCCTTGTCAACAATTCAAACATTGGTAATCATGCGGAACCGAGCTCATTATGTCTACTCACTAACGCCTTAAGTACGTGATGTTTACTCCTAGGCTTGGAGTACGTCAAATGGCTTGATTAACATCAATCCATAAGTCCCAACCTAACTACTAATTGACTTAGTAGTAGGCTAGAGTCAATGGTTATCAAATTAATCCACAAGGGTTCTAAAATTACCAATTCAACAAAACCCAAGGACTCAAGATCACTCAATCCCCTTAGCCTAGGCCAAGGGTCAAGAGAACTACTCAAAAACTATAGGGAACATTTTATCAAACACCTAGTAGGCAAGAAAAGTAAACATCTGAAATTGCTAAAATTAAGGAGAACCATGACTATCATAAACAAGAACTTAACAATAGCAAGCAAGATCAATCATGAAAGAAACATCAACATCAAATTGCATTAATTGTAAACCAAATCCAACATGAGTTCATTATCACAAAAGAAGACAAAATGAGGAATTAACATTACAACTAAAGAGATCAAGACATAGACATGAGAAATTATAAAAGAAGCAAGATGAAAGCAAGGAGTTAAACATGGATCTATAATAATCTACCATAATCCTAACCTAATTCTAGAGAGAAGATGGAGCTTCTCTCTCTAGAAAACTAACTAAAGGCTCATGTTGACTAACTAATTGCTCCCCCCCCTTTGCTTGGACTTCAATTCTGCATGAAATACAATCAGAAATAAGTTGGATTTGGGCCTGGGCAGCTCAGAAATCGCCCTCAGCGTTTTGCCTTTAAGTGAGTCACGTGCTGATATCGGCGCGTACGTGCCATGTGCGCGTGCGCGTCGATTGGTTGTTTCTTCATCCGTGCGGATGCGGCATGTATGCGTGCGCGTCTCTATGAAAATACACTTTCACGCGTGCGCGCCTTGTACGCGTGCGCATGCATCGATGAATTCCCAATCTTTGTTTCTTCATGCATTCTCCACTTTGTATGCTTTTCTCCTCATTTCTTCCATCCAATACTTGCCTTATGAACCTGAAATCACTTAGCAAACACATCAAAGCATCGGATGGAATTAAAGTGAATCAAAATTACCAATTTAAGGGCCTAAGAAGCATTTTTTTACACTTAAGCACAATTCCAGGGAGAATTACAAAACCATGCTATTTCATTGAATAAATGTGGAAAAAGGTGATAAAATCTCCTAAAATAAGCACAAGATAAACCATGAAATTGGAGTTTATCATTTCCTTACCTTGCAACATACTGGGCTTTGTAGAGTTCGTCACTGCGGACACGTGGCCGCGAACGGTGCGGCGATCGGAGCTCGGAGCGAAAAGTTGTGTGGAATTAAAGATCAAGTGAGGGTTTTGATAATGGAAGTGTTCTTCCTCTCTTGGCTAAGCTTTCAGCGCTGTTCAGCATGCAAAATGAAGAGAGAGGGATCTGGGCCCTCTTTATTAAGTGAGTGAGTTGGGCCCACGGGCCCGGTTCGGGTCCGGTTCGGTCCGTTCGGCCCAATTTTGGGCCAAATTCTTCGAAATTGGAGTCAAAATTCTTGTTTTGTCGAGCTCTATCCTATTTTGATATTAGTTTGCATTTTGAATTTTCCTATTTAAAAATTCAATTTATTGACTAATTATTTACCGATTTTAGCGGGTTTACCTCCTACCCACCTAATTAGGAATTTTGTCCTCAAAATTCAGAGTGAGTTACCTGAAAAGAGGTGTGGGCAGTCCTTCCGCATATTTGACTCAAACTTCTAGGTATACTCTTCAATACGAGCCCGTCTCCAAGCTATTTCTACCCAAGAAACTTCTTTTTCGCATAACACTTGATGTTGGTGTCATTAATCCTAACTGGAATTACCGAAAGCGTCAGATCTTCTCTCACTTGAACCGTTTCTGGTTTCAGAACATGACTAGGATCAAAATTTTATTTACAAAGTTGCGATATATGAAACACATCATGCAGGTTTGATAGATGTGGGGGTAAAAGCGATCCTACACGTCACTGGTCCAATTTTCTTCTGGATTTCAAACGACCCAATGTAACGGGGGTTTAACTTTTCAGTTTTTGATTGCTCATCCAATTCTAGTTCGCTGAAGTGATCTTCAAAAATAGGTATCCACTTCTTTCTAACTTGAGAAGTCTTCCTCTTAGATCTGCCTAACTCTTTTGTCGGCTTCCATAGTGAGAAATCTAACTCAGATTTGCGTAACTTCTTCTCTGTTGTCTCGGCTGTCAAATTCAGGAACTAAGAAGTTTGATGTTCCCATTTTTGGTTAATTTAAAGGTGTTTAGCATACCGTGAAGTCTCACTTTCTCTCTGATGTATAGTCATATTAATATCCCTAATAAGTAGTTTGCTTCGATAGGCAAAATAGGCCAGGTCACTTGGTCCACGATTCCCTAACAGTATCGCCTTTTGTCCTAGACCTCAGCAACCTACTATGAAATCGATGGCTATTCTCTTTTACCTTTAATGTAGAACCTTTGGTGGTTGTAGCCCTTCGCACGGCTTCTGGTGGTCTCTCTTTTCTTTCTTATGCGTCGAACATCTAATCACATAGATTGTCACTTCGTTCTTCACTTCTGGCGGCTCAAAATATCTTCTTGGATTCGCGATACGTTTTAGAAATCTCAAAGTAACTTCGAAAATCCTCTTTTGTAAGCTTCGGGTAATAGTTTCTTATTTCAACTTCTGATTTCGAAACATAACCCTCTCTTGGTATCCTCTTGATTCAACCGGCTTCAGTACTCTTAGTAGTTCCTTATCACCATTATTGCACTCCCTAAGTCCTTGACTCTACGATCTCTATATCAGCGTTAGGCATGTAAATCTCTTCTTAGTTTCCCTTTTGTTTACCAGACTTTGACATCCTCGGTAGATCTTTATCATTTTCTTACACTTCCTGTATTTTGTCCTTGCTATGTTTTAAAACCGCAATAGATGTAGTTTGACTCCTTTAGCTATACACTTGATATCCAATTTAAAGTTCTAACTTACCTAGCCTTCCTTCCTCCGAAATTTATATCCAAGCATTTTCCCATAAAATTCTTACTCAGGGCGTCCATTACCACTTCACGATGTTGTATTTACACGTATCCTAGACCCCTCTGGTAATGTATCGCACTAATTCCGAGTTGTTAAATAAGTTCGGGTATCCTGATTACTGGATTTAGGGTTAATCCTTCTCTTGGAGTTCAAAAGCTCTCTTTATATTCGAGTTTCCATGTAACCGGTGTATTCCTAGCGCGTTAAACTAATCATAGGCTTTGTGGTCGGCAAGAATTTAAAGCTCCAAAACTCTTTTTGATGGCGCACGCTTACATGCTTCATCTTCCGTGTCCAAAAGTCTTGCTCTTAAGGAATCAACATCTCAATAGTTGCAACTATAATTTATACGTGATACTAATATAGGCTCGAGTTAATTTTCAAAGGGACATTAAGCTCAAAAAATGAATGAGAAATTCAAATGGTGTTTGTAGTAAGTTAGAAAGAAAATCTTGTATACGGTTAATCAGGATTATACCGAAATGATGGAATGCACAAGGAAAGGAACCTAGGTGCATCTCAAGAAAAGAGTTCAAATTAAAGACCTTTGGTAGAAAGAACAGAGCGTACAGAGTCAAAGAAGTCTCAGCTGATTCTGAAGAACATGGTTTGCGAATACGGCAACTCTAGTCATAGCGAGCATAAAAGATTCAATGATTACGCGTTCATACCAAGACAAGCTCAGACTCATCCTAGAAGAAACAAAATTCATGCGCATAAGGAGTAAAGTTAGAAAGCTAGTCAAGCCATTTAGGAAGAGCTCCGGATAGAATGTCAATGTAGGTTTTAAAAGAAGGATTAGATCGAGTCGTGAAGGTTCGTTAGCACACTCTCTCTGCATAAAGCTTCCTGCCGTTCTCTTCCTTCTTCTCCGGCATAACCGGCACTTCCCACAAGGAAATAGTTGGTTAGAGGATTCCCTCTTCTAGTACTCCCTTCTACTCAATCCTAAGCTCTACCGATTATAATAATGTCTTTGATTGTGGTGCGATTGAAGTTAATCCGGCTTCCGGTACTAAGCCTATCGCAAACTCGCTTTCTCTCTGAAATGGAAGTTCTGACATACCTTCAAGAATTGTCTTAGAAACTCTCTCGAATAGGGATTTGGTTTCATCTTCACTTGCCTCTTAACAATTAACAGCTAAAGGTTGTGTTCGCTCTATTCCTCTCCCTCAAAGTTTCACCGTCACTGGATTCCAGACAATCACTCTGCGTAACCCTCAACACTCCTGATTCCTTAGATATGGTCCGACCTGCTTCCACTACGTCACTTAATCCTTAACCTTCAAAAGCCTAACCACTCCTCTAAGTTAGCTAAGTGTCACTCCGTTTCAACAACCAATATTTTTTGACTATTCATCGACTTGGACCTCATGATTACTGAAACTTGTCATGCGTCACGAACGAATATTACATATCAATGGTATGCAAGGAAGTTAAAAATTCAATTACTGGTTCATAATTACCTTGGGTCTAAAAATCAGATTCAATTGCATTCCGGCTTTCTCTGTATGAACAATTCCAAGACATATGCCCTGGTCTCCCGCACTTGTAACATACGCCTAATCCGGCCCTGCACGGTCTGCTTGGATGGTGCTTCTTGCATCTTGAGCACCTTAAGTCATCCGGTTGAGCACTAGTTTGCCCTTCTGAATTCGGATCCGAACGGTTGTCGTTCCTTCAGTCATTGTTCCGACGCTGGGAATGTGAAGCGACAAGGAGATTCTTTATGAAATTTTGGCTCTTAGGTGTAATAGGTCCCTTTTTCTTTGTGAAGGATTCCCGGCGATTACTCCTTGCTACCTCAATCCTCCTTGAGCTTTCTCCCGTTGCCTGACCCGTGTTAACTTGCTCTGGATAACCCACTGGTACCCCAATATTCGGAACATTATGTCTACCTTCATATTCATTAACACCTTCGTTGCCGGTTCCAGCTTTTGGTTCCACCCCATCCATCACTCGGATGGTCACAGCAGCAACAGCACCAACGGCAGCAACAACACTCGTTATTGCGGTCACGATATCGGTCAAACTATCTACCGGTATGGTTACCTCATTAACTCTCCGTCCTCGACCTCAATTGCACTCACGACCGCGCCCACGAGATGCCATTTGGTTTCTATTCATACCAAACAAGTGATATCAAGGTGATCAGTCTCAATATCGCGAGTCTAGCATTTCACAATTCCAAATGCATGCTCATGAGTATTCATGCCACTTATATCTATTAGATACTCTAAATAGCATGTATAGACACCCAGAGTATACCCAGAGGCATAATCAGTCCGTCCCTCTAGCTCTATAGGAACGAACTGCTCTGATACCATAATGTAACACCCTACCACACAGAGTCTTACACCTAGGATGTAAAACAGAGGTGGCAAGGCGCTACGACCTCTAAGATAAAATATATAATAATATATAACAAAGGATAAAATATACTAGGAGCCTTGAAAAACGGAGAAACAAATTTCGGAAAATAAAAAGCGTATCGCTCGAGGAAATGAGTTACTGGCGTGATAAGAAACCTAAAGGTTCAAGATAAGAGTAGACGAAAGAGTAACAAGAGTGCCAAGAATACAGTGAAATTAGCTCCTGACTCAGCCTGCGAAGCCAAGGCTGGCCGGAGAATATTTATATATATATATATATCCGAAAATACCCAAAAATACAGAAACAAAATCCTAACTCTCCTAAAACCTCTAAGAGGAACAAAATAGACAACTTTCTTGGAGAGCAAGCTAAGTACATATATACATATATAAATAAACAGAAAACCCAAAATATCCCAGACTACTCCGCTTCAGGAAATCCAGACGCCTAGCGAGGAGCCTCTCGACTTGCATCTGAAAACAACAACACAGTATGGGATGAGAACCGGAGGTTCTCAGCATGGTAAAGGTGCCACGCGTATAATAAATAAGGTCCTGGGAATGCTAGAGGCAATCCTAGAACCCCGTTATCACAATTACAGAACTTAATTTCTAAGTAAAAGCCATAAATAAGGGTAGGTGTTCTAAGTACACTATAATCACTTACCTTAAACCTAACGCCTAACACTCAACTAATTCACCATTCCTCCATCCCTCCGTCTTCCATAAATTCAGCAGAGACAAGCAACCAAAGAAATTCACGCACAAGTAATAAGCAGATAGTGCAAATACCAAGAATAGCAGGTAACAGGACATATATGTTCAATTAGGCAATCCCAAATAACGCATAGCCATCACACAATCAAATGCATATGATGCATGCCTATCCTATGGCTGATCGGGCCCATCTGTCGGTTATCCAGCCAACCCGACAAGTTCGAAAACCTTAGACTGTACCCCGTCGTGCATCCCCATGAGTCTATGCATAGATTTAATAATCATTCATCATTCAAACATTCATTCATAAATCACTCAATGGGGGCTATCCATACCCGGAAATTTATACGTGTCCGGTCACCCTTACGACGTAGGGTCAACAGAGTATCGAGATTCAACCTGGAACACGTGGTGATGAGCCATGGTTCTGTTACCCAGGAAAACTCGTATCTTAGATATCATCATTCATAAACCATTTAATGTTCATAATCATTGTTTAGTCATTTATCAAGCCATGGCATCATTACTTCATTCAATAACCACTTCCCTTTCACATAACTCATCACATTTACCTTTTTCTTCATTCTTAAGTTACCTTAAAATCCTAACTTCTGCTATTTACTAAGCTTACTAGTAGATTCTAGGATTAACTGGGCAAAATAGGGGTTTTAGAGTTTAAAATCATGTTTAAAACTGAAAAAACAAAGGTGCTAGAAAACAACGAGTGTGCATACGCACCCACCTGTGCGTGCGCACAACTCAACAAGAAAGCAGTATGTGTGCATACGCATGAATACGTGCACGCACACACATCCCTTAGTGTGCCTGCGCCTCAGCTGTGCGAGCGCCACCAACAGAAATCTCAACCTAGCGTGTGCGTATGCACAGAAGTGTGCGTACGCACACTTTATGAAAAATGCTAGGCGTGCGTGCGCACAGAGGCGTGCGTACGCACAAGTTGAATTTTACATTTGTTGGGTGCGGGCGCACAGACCGGTGCGTGGGCACACACCAGAAAATCTAGTTCCGCTGCAACATTTAAAATTTCAGTTTTTCGCACCAATTTCCGGTATCCATAACTTTCTCTACAAAATTCGATTTTCCGCAAACCTTATATCGATTTCAAGCTTGTTAAACACTCTTTAATTTAAAACAAACCTCATCTTTATTCAAAATTTGTAGAGCAAGATATGTACTGCCAAAGTTCATCAAAATTCATTTTTTTACCAAAACATCCTAAACCCCATTTTCACCAATTTCTCATTTCTTACCCAATAAACCTATATACTTACCATATATCAAGCCCTATTTCATCAATACTAACTTCTTTCACCTTATCCTATAAGGCACTAGCCTCAGTTTTCACACAACCTTACATATTAAACGTGCGAAACATAAACCATACCTTGGCCGATTTCCGCGTATTTTCCAAGACAACCCACAAGGCAAGATTAGAAGCCCTTACACCAAAAATCCAGCCACCAATACCAATTTCAAAGCCTCCAATTCCATAAATATGCTTCAATTCTTATACCTATATCACCTAATACATAACATAACATATCCATAAACAAAACTCAATACCTAACACATGTAATCAAGGAATTGACTAGGGTTAATAATTCTTACCTTAGATATGCCTCAATATAGCAAAAGTCCACTAATCCCTCAAGTCAATTTGATCCTAAAACATCAAATTAACCAAAATCTCAACACCCCCAAAACCATAAAATTTCGAATTTGATAAGGAAGAATTGAAACTGAGAATGTAGTTTCCTCACCTTGCAATATACTAAACTTTATAGAGCTCGTCACTGCGGACGCGTGGCCGCAAACGGTGCGGCAATCGGAGCTCGGAGCGAAAAGTTGTGTGGAATTAAAGATCAAGTGAGGGTTTTGGTAATGGAAGTGTTCTTCCTCTCTTGGCTGAGCTTTCAGCGCTGTTCAGCATGCAAAATGAAGAGAGAGGGATCTGAGCCCTCTTTATTAAGTGAGTGAGTTGGGCCCACGGGCCCGGTTCGGGTTCGGTTCGATCGGTTCGGTCCGTTCGGTCCAATCTTGGGCCAAATTTTTTAAAATTGGTGTCAAAATTCTCGTTTTGTCGAGCTCTATCCTATTTTGATATTAGTTTGTATTTTTTATTTTTTTATTTAAAAATTTAATTTATTGACTAATTATTTACCGATTTAGCAGGGTTTACAACATTCTATTTGTGGCGTTTTTAGCGCACAACAACATCAACCCAATCCAAGTCCACCAAAAGACTCTTAGCAAGAGGCCTCGACATCACACTCGCCATCCGCGAACCTTCTTCTAAGTTTTGGATGATTCTTTTTACAAGTTTTATATGTTTCTTTCTCCTTGATTTCGGATGTGTTTTTGTTATATGTTTTGGATTTTTTTTATTATATTTTGGATATTTCTTCTTTTTAGGTTTTGAATAGTTTCTTTAATAGTTTTAGATGTTTCTTTTCTTAGTTCTCGGATGCTCTTTTTTCAATAATTTTGGATGTCTTGTTTTGTTAGGTTTTGAATTTTTTTAAATGCTTTTGGATATCTCTCTTTTATGAGGTTTTGGATATTTCTATATTCGAAAGTGATGCATTCTTTTTTACTATACTTGAAAAAGTTTTTGATAATATTTTACAATCATTTTGGATATTTCTTTTTGTTACGTTTCAGATGTTTCTTTTTATTTTTTGTGGTTGTTTTTTTTTTTTTGTTATGTATTTTGGATGCATTTTTTCTTTTGTTTTAATTTTGATGTTTCTTTTTTTTAGGTTTTGAATTTTTTTTTGAATGGTTTTAGATGTTTTTTTCTTATTTTTTATGTTTTTTTTTTCAATAATTTTAGATTTCTCATTTTATTATATTTTTAATTTTTTAAATTATTTTAGATATATTTTTTGTTAGGTTTTGGATATTTTTATATTCGAAAGGGATGCGTTCTTCTTTATCATAAGTGAAAGAGTTTTAGATAATCTTTTACAATAATTTTAGATATTTTTTATTATGTTTCAGATGTTTATTTTTGTTTTTTGTGGTTGTTTATTTTACTGTGAATGGGATTGAAAATGAAATTAAGGTGACTCTGGAATTGAGGTATTATTTTTTTCGTAAATGGGCATTTTTTTTCACTTATTGAATGCACCCCTAATTAGTTATTTAGCAGAATTGTTTATAAAATTATTATGATTCATATTGTCTCTTGATTTGTGTAATTTTTATCTGTCCTATGAAAAATATTTGGAGATCCATAGCAACTGCAGAAAACAATTATTTTTCATCATGATAAAAAATTCAAAAATGATGAAAGGAGATCAACAATTTATGGGAGTTCAGAAGATACTCTTGGTGTCATTGGTCATTGTTAACGGAGAATATTAATCTATTAACAAAAGGAGAAATGTGATTAATTTTAAATTTTTTATAGACTAATTTAATTAAAAAAAAATTTGAGAATAAATTCAACGAATAAACTATCTTTTAGTATCTAATTTTACCATTAATCCTATTGATCCTTGTGTTATATATATATATTTTTTAATTTCTTTAATTGATACTCATCATAGGATGTATGTCTAATTATTCACCTAGACGTTAAATCTTTTTCTTTTTAATAGATTAGACAAATATGAATATCTTTCAATTTTAGATATTATAACATGCTATATTTATTCATATTACACGTTTATGTACACAACATTTAAGGATTCTTATTATTCACTATTTGATATTTATAAAAAAATAATATTCTTTGATTATCTTTAATTTGTTCTGATTTTAAGTTTTTGAGAAAATTTTTGTTAGTTTAATCTTTCAGGATGTAATTTTAACAAGAAAAAATCTTTTAAGAATATTTTTGATAATTTATCCTTAAATTTTAGCTAGATCCATCCAAAGTATATGATTATAAGTTAAGTTCAAACAATTTAAAAAAAAATTGTTATATCTTTTATTTAGTTTAGTTATCCATGCAAAAAAAAATTGCAATAAAATGTAAATTGGTCTTTGGGCTTCCATCTATTTTTTTATTAATGATTAGAATAGAAATAATATTCTCACATATTTTTGGACACTTCTCGTTTGATAATAAAAAAAATATATATGCTAATATTGGAAATAAAAAAATTGAAAAAAATGCAAAATAGTAAAATTTGAAACAAAAATCTGTTAAAAATATAATTAATTATATATCTTCTTCTATCAATTTAAACTATTAAAATAAATATGATTTTATAACAACACCAAATTCAAAAGAGACATCCATTACGTATAAAAAGTACAAATAGAAAATATGAAAGTTTCAAATTTAATACTAAGTAAGATTGCGAGAACCGGACCGGTCAATAAACCAGTAAAGTTATTGGATTAATGGTTTATTGGTTCGACTGGAGTTTAACTGGAGTTTGACCGGTTTAATTAAATATTAAATAAAATTATTAAAAAATCTATATATACTTTTGAATATATAAATTCAATAATTTCTAACTTAATAAAATTTAAAATTTTATAATTTCATACCATAAATTATCCATAATTTAATATTAGAAGTTCACAAATAACTTCAAACATCAAAATTCATAACGAAAAACAACCAAAACGCACATAATAACAAACACATAATCTTCTACTATCAAAAGAAACATTAACAAACAAGTTTTCAACTAATCAAAGGTATCCCATCAAAAGTCATAATCAACATTTATTTATTATTTTTTATGTATGGAATGATTGATGTTGCAATAAAAGGTAAATTGAATCAAAGCACGAAATGACTTATGCAAAGAAAAGAAACAATGATGAGGAAAAAGAAAAAGACACCAAATGGTGAAATTGAGTAATAGAAACAGGTCTGTGTTGGAGATGAAAGGGAAATAACGGCAGAACTGAAAGGAAAATACCACAAACATGGATAAGTGAAGGAAATGAACTAGAATACAGTCTGACAACAATACCAACAACAAATTTGGACAGCTAAAACACTAAAACTAAGTGTAACAGCCCAGACCACCCACTAGCACGATATTGCCCGCTTTGGCACACAAGGCCTCACGGTTTTGCCTTTGACGATAGGGATGATAGCCTAAGCCCCCCACACTCACTCGTCAAAACGCGTCATGCTAGGGAGAGGTATCCACACCCTTATAAGGCATGCTTCGTTCCCCTCCCCAACCGATGTGGGCCTTACACTAAGAATCATTAAGGATCAACACAATGGTCCCAAAAGTCATATCTCCCCCCAAACCAAATCACTATTCAACACACAGAAAATTAGAAATAACAAATAAATGATAAATCAGCAAACAATAACCTCAGAAAATCCAATTAATCAAGTGCTAAATGCCTAAACACTAAACCAGCAAGCAGACGCCAGGGAGATGGCTAATCAGTGCTTACCGGTTAACACAGAGAAGGCGAGGTCGGCGAGGAGGAACGCGAGCGATGGAGGACGCGACACCGGCGAATAGCCGAACACAGAGAAGGCGAGGTCGAAGATTATAGAGACGCAGGGGGGCTGTGGGGCTGCAGTGCTCAAAACTGTTGCTGCGGTGGCTGCGCCGATTGGGGGCTGCAGTGGCTTCTTGTAACACCCTACCACACAGAGTCTTATGCTTAAGTCATAAAACAGAGGTGGCGAGGTATTACGACCTCTAAAAATAAAATTTAGTACGTGTAGTATTACAAAGATATTCATAACTAGGAGCCTTTGAAGAAAAAGGGGTAAATCAAAACCGTTTAAAATCGAAAAGCGCAACACTCCGATCGATAACGTAACGAAACGGATATAGAACAAGCTACATGAGAAGATACAAAGAAGAGTGCCAACAACACATATATCAAGGCTCACGGCTCGGTTTGCGAAGATAACCAGTCCGAGCATAGCAGTATACATACATATATAGTAGGAAATCCCAAAAGAACCCAAAAGACAAAATACAAAACCTATTTCTCCAAAAATAACCTCTAAGAGGAGTCAGTACAAAGCATATATATACAATGGAGAATATAAGTATCTAAACAAGTATATAATGATCGAAATAAAATCCCAAAAGCTACGGATCTCCGCCAAAAGGAAGTCTCCAGCATGCCTCAGCGAGGAGCCTCACATCCTGCATCTGAAAATCACAAAATCCACATGGGTGAGAACCGGAGGTTCTCAGCATGGTAACAGTGCCCAAATATCTAACATGTAATGTCCTAGAAAAGCCGAAGGCAATCCTAGAACTTCCAGATTATAATCAAAGCGCATAAACATACTAAACCATAAGAAATGTAAATAGGCGACTAACTTAAGGATCTTCGGGCTAACTAAATATCCCCTTTCCAAATCCTGAAAATCTCCCAACCGTCAACAATAATTGAAATGCAAACACAAGTATATCAAACAAAGAGATACACAAGTAGGAAGACAATTAGACAATTAGCAAGTAATGATGCAGTCAATTAGGCAATCCAGACAAATCACATAAAATGCATATGATGCATGCCTGTCCTAGTGGTTGATGAGTCTCATCTATCGGTTATTGTAAGACCCGATTAATTAACGGCTAATTAACCCATAAATGAGAGTTTATTCTAGAAAGCCAAAAATGTTATTTTTATGGCTAAATGTGATAGAGGAGAGTGAGACGAGAATTTCGATACCAATTTTATAGAAATCGGACTAAGATTGGACCGAACGGACCAAATCGGGCCAACCGGACCCAAAGTGGACCCTTGGCCCAACTAAACTAAACCAAAACCCTAGTTTTCAGCACTCTCTCTCCTCACAACACACAAACACACGCTGAAATTGATTTGGAGGGGGGAAGAACACTCTCTCAAGTTCTCTCCCTTGGTTGATCTTCAAACCACCAAAACTTTTGATCTAGAGCTCCGATCGCCGCACCGTTTGTGGCCACGCGTTCACCACAGAGAGCCCTACAAAACCCATACAATCAATCTTAAGGTAAGCCACGTTTTTCTCTTCGAAATTCCAGCCCTTGTTTTCGAGTTTCATGGATTAAATGTTGAGATTTTGGGCTCTTTGATGTTATAGGACCCAACTCTCTTGAAGGAGAAGGTTAATCTTGTTTCCTTTGACCTTGGGTGTGGTAAGATTCTCAACCCTAGTGTAATTTGTTGTTCTATAATGTTCGGTATTGAGATGTTGTGTATGGGTATGATGATTGTGGCTTAGGTTGTGTATATGTGAAAGTTGGAGCTTGATTGGTGATTTTGGAAAGCTTGGGAGAGGGTTTTGTGTGATAAAATATGTTCTTGGAGGTGTTGAGACCTTGAGAGCTTGTGGACAAGTGGTTTGGAAGTGCTCCGGTTGAGCTTGGGAAATCGGCTAAGGTATGGTCTCGGTTTCTCGTATCTAATATGTAATATGGTAGGAAATAATTAGGCTAGAGGCCCTAAGATAGGCATTGAATGGTTGATGTTGTTAAATGGTTGAGATATATGATGTGATCATATATGTGATTATGAATATTGATGCCTTGATTTTGTGATATATGAGAAAATGCATGTTGTGATATATGCATGATGAATGATTAAGGTTGAATTGGTGGGTGGTACCATGTTGATGGTGAGTATGATGTTGATTATGTATAATGATGATTGATTGGAAATGGTATTATTGGACATTGGGATGAGGGAGGATGTATTACATGATATTGTGTTTGTCCTTTAGCCATTTGATTGAGAAGTGTTAAAAGGGTTGGATGGTGATTTTGGGAAATCTGGTAAAATGTCAATGTGTGAGTTGAGGATGGCTTGATGTATATTTTGGTACATTTTGATTGATTTCAAAGAAAAGGGATGAAATTGGCATGTTTTGATTGATTTTGAAAAGAGTTGAAAGTGGCTTGTTTTGAAAATGGCACTTTATGGTTTTGTATGAAAATATGGTTTTTGGGCATACTTTGATGGGACATAACTTGGAATACGGATCTCTGATTTGTGCCAAATCTATTTAGAAATGAAATTGGGACCCGGGATGTCCATGCCATTCGAAGAACGGGTGAAAAACGATTTAAAATGAGAAAGTTATGTCCGTCGGAAGATTGGGGGTTGAATCTGTAAATTCTGCAGCTTTTAACTTAGAAAATTTTTTTAGCAGAATCACCCTCCGCGCGTAGGTGCACTTGGAGCATACGCGTCATTCTTCGAGAAAGCACCATCCACGCGTGCGCGTGGTATGCGCGGGCGCGTCGATGCGCTGCACCAAATGCCCAGCTATTTTCCCGAGAATTGTGCCAGAGTTGTGCCAGTTTTATGCCTGGGGCGCAAGAGCAACCACGCGTACGCGTGGTTGACGCTCGCGTCGTTTGGCTATTTTTCAACCCGCGCGTCCACGCGTATGACGCTCGCGCGTCGATGAGATTTTGTGGCCATCCACGCGTGCGCGTGGAGTGCGCGTACGCGTGGCCCTATTTTCATCCCAAAGTTGATTTTTGAGTTTTAAAAGCCAAACTTCATACTTCTAAGCCTCCGATCTCACCACTTATGTCTTAAATCATTATAATATGCCTAGCAATGAGGCAAGGGGCTAGTAAATATGGTAACTTGCGAGTGAAGCAAGGGAAAAATGAATGATCAAAGAGGATCAAAGATGATTATGTGAGATGCGGAGGATGGCGGTGGAAGTGCTTGTTGTGCCATGGGCCGAAGGGCCGTAATTGTTAATGAATTGGCTGGTTATGGATTTAACCGTGAGCCGGATGGCTAGATTATTACCGTGTTACGGCGGAGCCATGATTATGGCTAAGTATAAATGCATATATGCTGTTGAATGAATTGTGAATCTTTGCACTTCCACCATCGGAGATGAGGGTTTCCCTGGGAGGAAGCAGTGGCTATGCTTGAGACTTTTGGATTAGCGAAGATCCATTGTTCTCGGGACTCCGTCTCGGTTTATATATCTTGTTTAGATACTTTTATCTCCACTAAATAATACAAAGTGTGATGACTCCTCTTATAGGAGATTTTTGGAGAATAGGGTTCTGTATTGTGTCCCTTTGGGTTTCCTTTGGGGTTTCCTTATTTTATTTTATATATATATATATATATATATATATATATATATATATATATTGCTATGCTCGGACCGGTTATCTTCGCATCCGGATTTGAGTTTTGATATTCCCGTTTTTGACACTCTTTTGTATATATATAATCTCGCGTTAGCTTATCCCTGTTCATTACGTTATCGATCAGAGTGTTGCGCTTTTGAGTACGGTTTTTGTTTACCCCTTTTTCTACAAAGGCTCCTGGTGCACGAATTGTGAATCACACTTTTCACAACGCGTACCACTAACCAGCAAGTGCACTGGGTCGTCCAAGTAATACCTCACATGAGTAAG
>NC_029788.2:122428789-122452779 GCF_000816755.2 Arachis ipaensis
TAGAGCCTGAGGGATGGACTGACTATGCTTCTGTGCATTCTCTGTATGTGTGTTATGTGCTATTAGTATATCTGCTTGATATAATTGGCATAAACGTTCATGAGTATGCATTTGAGAGTTTGAAGCACTAGACTTCCGATATTGAGACTAATCAACTTAATATCGATTGTTTGGTGTGTATAGGAATCAGATGGCGTCTCGTGGACGCGGTAGGGGTCGTAGGAGCGGTCATACGAATGCTCGTACGCCGGAGATTAACCCTAATGACCCAGTGAACTTTATGACTGCATTGGAGAATATGGCTGCTGCTATGCAAGCCACTGCCGAGGCTCTTGGTCAACAGATGAACAACCATGGTAATGACGGAGGTGGAGTTCAGGGCCCGATGACACTGGCAAACTTTTTGAAGGTTAATCCACCTAAGTTCAAGGGAACCACTAGCCCGACTGAGGCCGATACATGGTTTCAGGCCATGGAACGAGCATTGCAAGCGCAGGTGGTACCTGAAGGGCAGCATGTGGAGTTCGCTACCTATTTGCTCACTGGGGAAGCGTCGTATTGGTGGCAAGGAATCCGACGCCTCCTGCAGCAGGGTGATGATTATATCACCTGGGATGTCTTCCAAGAGGAGTTCTATAAGAAGTACTTTCTGACTTCTGCCAGGATGGCCAAGGAGCTTGAATTGTTGCAGCTGAAGCAGGGTACTATGTCCGTATCTGAGTATACTGACAAGTTTGAGGAGCTGTTCAGATTCTCTCATATGTGTCAAGGGACTCCGGTGGAATATGAGGAATGGAAGTGTGTTAAGTACGAAGGAGGACTCCGGAGCGATATTTTCGGTTCGGTGGGGCCAATGGAGATTAGGACTTTCTCCGAGTTGGTGAACAAGTGTAGGGTTGCTGAAGAGTGTGTGAAGAGGGTAGCCACTGAGAAAGGAAGTCACAATGGATCATTTCCACATAACCGAGGGAAGAGTTTTGCACCTAGAGGTCTGCCTTTCAAGAGGGGAGGTTCCTTTAGGAGGCCCAACAACAACTACTCCCAAGGGAAAAGGTTTGGGAAGCAGCCTCAGAATGATCAAGCTTGTACTAGGTGTGGGAGTCACCATCCGGGAGTACCATGCAAGGTCGGATGGGGTTTGTGCTACAATTGTGGAAAGGCGGGGTATAGAGCCGCAAGTTGTCCGGAGCAGCAGAAGCAAGGTGCTGGGAAAGCACAACAGACCGGTCGGGTGTTCACCACCTCAGCTAGGGGTGCAGAGGGATCCAAGACACTCATTCGAGGTAACTGTGAAATGGCTGGTCAAACTTTAAATGCTTTATTTGATTCGGGAGCATCGCATTCCTTCATTGCATTTGAGAAATCCCATGAGTTAGGATTGAAGATCGTAACCTTAGGTTATGACCTAAAAGTATATAATGCTACCCATGAAGCCATGGTAACTAGGCTAGGATGCCCGAAAGTTTCGTTTAGGTTCAAGCAGCGTGATTTTGTCCATAATTTAATTTGCTTACCGATGATCGGTCTTGATCTTATCTTGGGATTGGACTGGTTATCTGAGAACCATGTCCTGCTTGAGTGTTCTACAAAGTCGGTGTACTTTATGCCGGAAGATACAGAAGGGCCAGTTGTGGTGAATAATTATTACTTAAATTCGATGATGGTGAACTGTTTCGGAATCGAATGTCAGGGTATCTTGTTGTTAACCGCGGGTGTTTCGGGTGATGACCAAAGGTTGGATCAGATTCCAGTAGTGTGTGAGTTTCCAGAAGTGTTTCCCGATGATATTGAGGAATTTTCACCTAACCGAGAGGTCGAGTTTGCTATTGAATTGGTGCCTGGGGTGGGACCAATCTCAAGTGCTCCTTATAGAATATCACCGTTAGAGATGGCCGAGATAAAGTCTCAGTTAGAGGAATTGTTGGGTAAGAACTTTATCCGACCAAGTATTTCCCCGTGGGGTGCTCCAGTGTTACTGATAAAGAAGAAAGATGGAAGTATGCGACTCTGTGTGGATTACAGGCAGCTAAACAAGGTCACCATAAAGAATAAGTACCCATTGCCGAGGATTAATGATCTCATGGATCAGTTACAAGGAGTTGGGGTTTTCTCCAAGATCGATTTGCGATCTGGTTATCATCAGATAAGGGTGAGGGGTGAGGATATCCCTAAGACCGCTTTCAGGACTCGTTATGGTCATTACGAGTACACTGTAATGTCCTTTGGGTTGACGAATGCTCCTGCGGTATTCATGGATTACATGAATAGATTGTTCCGTCCGTTTCTGGATAAATTCGTTGTTGTCTTTATTGACGACATACTAATTTACTCCAAGACTGAAGAAGAGCATGAGGAACACTTGAGGACCGTGTTGCAAATTCTAAAGGAGAAGAAACTCTATGCGAAACTGTCTAAGTGTGAGTTTTGGAAGGATGAGGTAAAGTTTTTGGGTCACGTGGTGCGTAAGAAGGGAATAGCCATAGATCCAACTAAGGTGGAAGCTGTGATGGATTGGAGGCAACCAACCACAGTAATTGAGATAAGGAATTTTCTGGGCTTAGCTGGCTATTACCGAAGGTTCATCAAAGGCTTTTCGTAATTAGCCTTGCCATTGGCAAAATTAACCCGCAAAGACACTCTGTTTGTTTGGACTCCTGAGTGTGAGGAAAGCTTTCAGGCATTGAAGAAAAAGTTGACCACTGCACCTGTGTTGGTGTTACCTGAGCTGAACGAACCATTTGAGGTGTACTGTGATGCCTCACTAAAGGGTCTAGGATGCGTGCTGATGCAGCATCATAAAGTGGTGGCGTATGCCTCACGACAGTTGAGACCTCATGAAGTTAGTTACCCTACGCACGATTTGGAACTCGCTGCGGTCGTGTTTGCCTTGAAGGTGTGGAGGCATTATCTCTAGGGGTTAAGTTCCAAGTCTTCTCCGATCACAAGAGCTTGAAATATCTATTTGATCAGAAAGAGCTTAATATGAGGCACAGGAGGTGGATGGAATTATTGAAGGACTACGACTTTGAGTTGAATTACCATCCGGGAAAGGCAAATGTAGTGGCGGATGCATTAAGTCGGAAGTCGTTATATGCGGCTTGGATGATGCTTTAAGAGGAGAAGTTGCTCAAGGGATTCGAGAGTCTAAAAATTGGTGCTCGAGAAGTATCTGGAACCTTATGTTTGAGCCGATTAGAAATCTCGAGTGATTTTAAGTCCGAGCTCCTAAAGGCTCATGAAAATGATGAAGCGTTATGGAAGGTGTTACCGGCTATCGAGCAAGGAAAATAGTGGAGAATTTCGGAAGAAAAAGATGGGTTATGGAGATTCAAGGGTAGGATCATTGTGCCGGATGTTGGCACTTTGAGGCAAGATATCTTAAAGGAGGCACACAAAAGCAGATTCTCCATTCACCCGGGAAGTACTAAGATGTACCATGATTTAAAGGCGATGTTTTGGTGACCAGGTATGAAGAATGATGTGGCGGAATATGTTTCAAAGTGCTTAACTTGCCAAAAGGTAAAGATTGAACATCAAATACCTTCTGGGATGTTGCAACCTTTAGAGGTTCCGCAATGGAAGTGGGAAAGTATTGCAATGGACTTTGTGTCGGGATTACCAAGGACTAGGACTGGTTTTGATGCTATCTGGGTGATTGTGGACCGACTGACGAAGTCAGCTCACTTTTTGCCCATTCGGATGACTTACCCCCTTGAGGAGCTAGCTCGGTTATACATAAAGGAGATTGTGAGACTCCATGGTGTACCTGCTACTATAATCTCTAATAGAGATCCTCGTTTCACTTCGAGGTTCTGGGGTGCATTTCAGAAAGCTTTTGGAACCCGATTAAGCTTGAGTACAGCGTACCATCCTCAAACAGATGGTCAATCCGAGAGGACGATCGAAACACTAAAGGATATGTTGAGA
The DNA here is from genome assembly GCF_000816755.2 of Arachis ipaensis. Taxonomy (NCBI): domain Eukaryota; kingdom Viridiplantae; phylum Streptophyta; class Magnoliopsida; order Fabales; family Fabaceae; genus Arachis; species Arachis ipaensis. The sequence goes on from NC_029788.2 coordinate 122,432,717, forward strand.
GCTTGTGTTTTGGATCAACCGGCGAGTTGGGATCGGTATATGCCGTTAGTGGAGTTTGCATACAATAATAGTTACCATGCGATCATCGGAATGGCTCCGTATGAGGCATTGTATGGGAGGAAATGTCAATCTCCACTATGTTGGTATGAAGCTGGAGAGAAAGGCTTGTTGGGACCAGAGATGATAGCTGAGACCACTGAACAAGTCAAGAAAATCCGAGATAAGATGCTTACGGCGTAGAGTCGCCAGAAGAGTTACGCCGATCAGAGGCGGAAGCCCTTGGAATTTGAAAAATGAGATCATGTTTTCCTGAAGGTTACTCCAACCACAGGAGTAGGTAGGGCGATTAAAACGAAGAAGTTGAATCCTCGATACATTGGTCCATTTCAGATCCTGGAGAGGATTGGACCGGTAGCGTATCGGATGGCTCTACCACCTCATCTTTCGAACCTGCACGATGTGTTTCACATGTCACAGCTTCGGAAGTACACTCCTGATGCTAGCCATGTATTAGAACCTGAGTCGGTTCACTTAAAAGAATATTTGACGCTTCCAATGGCTCCAGTTAGAATTGACGATACTAGTATCAAATGATTCCGTGGAAAAGAGGTTTCATTAGTCAAAGTCGCTTGGAGTCGAGGCGGTGTTGAGGAACACACTTGGGAACTTGAGTCGGAGATGCGAACGGATTATCCGGACTTATTCTCAGGTAATTGAATTCGAATTTTGTGGGCAAAATTCCCAATTAGGTGGGTAGGATGTAAGACCCGGTTAATTAACGGCTAATTAACCCATAAATGAGAGTTTATTCTAAAAATCCAAAAATATTATTTTTATGGCTAAATGTGATAGAGGAGAGTGAGACGAGAATTTCGGTACCAATTTTATAGAAATCGAACTAAGATTGGACCGAACGGACCAAACCGGGCCAACCGGACCCAAAGTGGGCCCTTGGCCCAACTAAACTAAACCAAAACCCTAGTTTTCAGCACTCTCTCTCCTCACAACACACAAACACACGCTGAAATTGATTTGGAGGGGGGAAGAACACTCTCCCAAGTTCTCTCCCTTGGTTGATCTTCAAACCACCATAACTTTTGATCTAGAGCTCCGATCGCCGCACCGTTTGTGGCCACGCATTCACCGCAGAGAGTTTAACAAAACCCATACAATCAATCTTAAGGTAAGCTACGTTTTTCTCTTCGAAATTCCAGCCCTTGTTTTCGAGTTTCATGGATGAAATGTTGAGATTTTGGGCTCTTTGATGTTATAGGACCCAACTCTCTTGAAAGAGAAGGTTAATCTTGTCTCCTTTGACCTTGGGTGTGGTAAGATTCTCAACACTAGTGTAATTTGTTGTTCTATGATGTTGGGTATTGAGATGTTGTGTATGGGTATGATGATTGTGGCTTAGGTTGTGTATATGTGAAAGTTGGAGCTTGATTGGTGATTTTGGAAAGCTTGGGAGAGGGTTTTGTGTGATAAAATCTGTTCTTGGAGGTGTTGAGACCTTGAGAGCTTGTGGACAAGTGGTTTGGAAGTGCTCCGGTTGAGCTTGGGAAATCGGCTAAGGTATGGTCTCGGTTTCTCGTATCTAATATGTAATGTGGTAGGAAATACTTAGGCTAGAGGTCCTAAGATAGGCATTGAATGGTTGATGTTGTTAAATGGTTGAGATATATGATGTGATCATATATGTGATTATGAATATTGATGCCTTGATTTTGTGATATATGAGAAAATGCATGTTGTGATATATGCTTGATGAATGATTAAGGTTGATTTGGGGGGTGGTACCATGTTGATGGTGAGTGTGATGTTGATTATGTATAATTATGGTTGATTGGAAATGGTATTATTGGAAATTGGGATGAGGGAGGATGTATGACATGATATTATGTTTGTCCTTTAGCCATTTGATTGAGAAGTGTTAAATGGGTTGGATGGTGATTTTGGAAAATTTGGTAAAATGTCAATGTGTAAGTTGAGGATGGCTTGATGTTGATTTTGGTACATTTTGATTGATTTCAAAGAAAATGGATGAAATTGGCATGTTTTGATTGATTTTGAAAAGAGTTGAAAGTGGCTTGTTTTGAAAATGGCACTTTGTGGTTTTGAATGAAAACATGGTTTTTGGGCATACTTTGACGGGACATAACTTGGACTACGGATCTCTGATTTGTGCCAAATCTGTTTAGAAATGAAATTGGGACCCGGGATGTCCATGCCGTTCGAATAACGGGTGAAAAACGATTTAAAATGAGAAAGTTATGTCCGCCGGAAGATTGGGGGTTGAATCTGTAAATTCTGCAGCTTTTAACTTAGAAAATTTTTTTAGCAGAATCACCCTCCGCGCGTAGGCGCACTTGGCGCGTACGCGTTGTTCTTCGAGAAAGCACCATCCACGCGTGCGCGTGGTGTGCGCGGGCGCGTAGATGCGCTGCACCAAATGCCCAGCTATTTTCTCGAGAGTTGTGCCAGAGTTGTGCCAGTTTTGTGCCTGGGGCGCAAGAGCACCCATGCGTACGCGTGGTTGACGCTCGCACGTCGTTTGGCTATTTTTCAACCCATGCGTCCGCGTGTATGACGCTTGCGTGTCGATGAGATTTTGTGGCCATCCACGCGTGCGCGTGGAGTGCGCATACGCGTGGCCCTGTTTTCATCCCAAAGTTGATTTTTGAGTTTTAAAAGCCAAACTTCATACTTCTAAGCCTCCGATCTCACCACTTATGTCTTAAATCATTATAATATGCCTAGCAATGAGGCAAGGGGCTAGTAAATGTGGTAACTTGTGAGTGAAGCAAGGGAAAAATGAATGATCAAAGAGGATCAAAGATGATTATGTGAGATGCGGAGGATAGCGGTGGAAGTGCTTGTTGTGCCATGGGCCGAAGGGCCGTAATTGTTAATGAATTGGCTGGTTATGGATTTAACCGTGAGCCGGATGGCTAGATTATTACCGTGTTACGGTGGAGCCATGATTATGGCTAAGTATAAATACATATATGCTGTTGAATGAATTGTGAATCTTTGCACTTCCACCATCGGAGATGAGGGTTTCCCTGGGAGGAAGCAGTGGCTAGCCACCACGTGCTCCAGGTTGAGACTCGAAGCTCTTTTGACCCTATGTCGTAAGTGTGGTCGGGCACTGTGAAAGGACCGGATGAGCTCGCCCCCGTAAATATTCACCAGTGAGGGTGATGGATATGGATCATGATTATGATCAAGATTATGATGAGTATAACTCGAGTTGGGGATACGCGACAGAGGGACAGTCCAATGGTTAGCTACCAGGACTTGTCTGGTTGGCTCTATAACCGACAGATGATGTCATCAGCCACTAGAGACAGGCATTCATCATATGCATACTATATGAATTGTTTGAGATTGCCTATTTGACTGCATATTACTTGCTAATTGTCTAAATGCCTTATCTGTTCCTATTTGTAAATCTCTTGTCTGATATAACTGTGTTTGCTATATTATACTCCTGGTGGTGGTTGGGAGGTCTGAAGGAATTGGAAAGGGAAGTATTAGTTAGACTGAAGGATCTTTAGTCAGTTGCCACTTACGGTTTAGTTTGTTTATAAGCTTTGATATTATCTGGAGGAAGTTCTAGGATTGCCTTTGGCTTTCCTCTATTATTATGTATTATATATGTGGAAGTTGTTACCATGCTGGGGACCTCTGGTTCTCACCCATGCGGATTTTGTGGTTTTCAGATGCAGGACGTGAAGTTTCTCGCTGAGGCATGCTGGAGACTTCTGGATTAGCGAAGATCCTTTGTTCTCGGGACTCCGTCTCGGTTTATATATCTTGTTTAGATACTTTTATCTCCACTAAATAATACAAACTGTGATGACTCCTCTTATAGGAGATTTTTGGAGAATAGGGTTCTGTATTGTGTCCCTTTGGGTTTCCTTTGGGGTTTCCTTATTTTATTATATATATATATATATATTGCTATGCTCGGACCGGTTATCTTCGCATCCGGATTTGAGTTTTGATATTCCCGTTTTTGACACTCTTTTGGATATATATAATCTCGGGTTAACTTATCCTTTGCTCGTTGCGTTATCGATCGGAGTGTTGCGCTTTCGAGTTGCGATTTTTGTTTACCCCTTTTTCTACAAAGGCTCCTAGTTATAATCCTTATTCACACTACTATACGTACTAGATTTTTGTTTTAGAGGTCGTAATACCTTGCCATCTCTGGATTATGACTTAAGCATAAGACTCTGTATGGTAGGGTGTTACAGTTATCAAGCCAACCCGACGTGTCTGGTAGCTAACCCGAACACCGTCTCTCTATTGCGTGTTAATACCGTTAGAGGGAGTACATGCCCTATCACCGTTAGAGGGTATTTGTGCCCTATCACCAATTTACTATTAGAGGGTATCTGCGCCCTGTCGCCATTAGAGGGTATCTGCGCCCTGTCGCCAATTTACCATTAGAGGGTATCCGTGTCCTGTCGCCCTCACAACCAGAGAGAAAGCATTACAAACATACTCACACCCAACCTTTCGTTATTCATTTACCGTATTCAATCATGAATTACATATACATTTATCCTCAGCCAAACATCAACATTCATCTCAGCCATCCGGCTTAAATTCATAATTCATTAACAGCCATAAACTATCATCACACACAGTCATTTGGCTCATATCATTCTCAGCCAGTCGGCTCATACCATACACAGTACTCTACCATCCTCCTCCACAACTCATATCATCATTTTTCATCATAACTCATCATAACATCCCCTTTCTTCATCCATAAGCTACCCTTTTCCCTTGCTTACTCTCATTCACTAGGCATTTTACGTCAATTTAAGACTTAGGAGATGAAATTGGGATTTTATAAGTGTCAAACAACACCTCAGAAGGTTACAAGCTTGTTGTGAATGTGAAAGACTTGAAAACAAAAGCTTTAGAAAAGGACTGGGTCGCGTGCATACGCACATGGGTGTGCGTGCGCACGCCCAGAAGCGTTTTTAAAAGTGTGTGTACACACAGGAAGCAAAGTCTCCAGGATTGAGTGCGCGCACAAGGTGTGCTAGAGCCACCAACAGCATGCCATTCCCAACGTGTGCGTGCGTACAGTGTTGTGCGTACGCACAGCTCGCAATCCTTCGTTGGCTGTGTGCGCACAGGGCATGCTGGCACTCCCATCAGCAGCCCTGTCCCGCGTGTGCGTACGCACAAGGCTGTGCGTGCATGCGCACAGGTTCAAAATTTTGTGGGGTGTGCGTGCGCACACAAACCAGAAATCACAAATTCTGCAGAATCTGCAGAATTCAGATTTTTGGCCCAGACTTCCAATGATCATATCTCCTTCCACAAAATTCAGATTTCAACCAAATTTAAACCATTTTAAAGCTTATGAAATCATCTTTCAATTGATATAAAGATCATCAAATTCTGAAAACAATAGCTCAAGATATGATCCGTTGAAGTTTATCAAAATTCTATTTTTACCAAAACTCATAAACTCCCAAATTTCAAAACATATACTTCCAATTCCATTCAAAATCAATCAAAAACTCAGTCATCCAACATCAAACACTTCTATCTACTCATTCAAATACCAACCCACCAAATTGTCCTTCATTTAACCAAATCTCAATTCAACAAATCCCTCATCATAATCAACATTTCATACTTCAATTTCCAATCAACATTCAAATTCACCAACTACCATATATTCTCACATATCAATTTTTACATTCCCACCATGCTCATCAACAAGAGCGTCCACATAATCATCAATTAAACACATTAATGCACATCACATACAACATTACATGCTTGCCAACCATTATCATCATAATTCATATATCCAATCTAAATCCAAATCACCCCACAATTACATCAACATTTCATAATCCACCAAATAGATACATAACCACACAACATATATCATTCATCAACCACATCAATAGCTCCAAAAATCTTATTCTAGGGCCACTAGCCTACGTTTTCACAACCACATTATATTTTAGATACAGGAAACCGAAACCATATCTTGGCTTATTCCCGTTCCACCCGGAATACTCTCAAATTCAACTTCCAAGGTTTCCAAAATCCACCAACAGATTTCCAAGCTTGGGGCTCCAGACCAAAGCTTTCCAAAATCACCAATCAAGCTCTAAAACACACATATATAATGCCTTAGCCACAATATCATATCAAGACACAATAACTCAATACCCAATACCTCAAATTTAATACTTTCACTAGGTTTGAGATCTCTTACCTTATCCAAGGATCAAGGAAGCAAGAACAAGCCTTCCCTTCAAGCTAATTAGATCCTATAACACAAAGGAGCTCAAAATCTCAATATTTTTGTCCATGAAACTCAAAAATAATGGCTGGAATTCGAAGAATAAAACATAGCTTACCTCAAGATTTCTTATATGGGTTTTGTAGAGCTCGACGCTGCGGTCACGTGGCCACAAACGGTGCGTCAATCGGAGCTCCAGATCAAAAGATATGATCAAAGAAAAGTGGAGATGAATAGGAGCAAGGGTTTTATGTTTCTCCCGCTTTCCCTTTCTTTGTGTTCTGCGTGTTTGTTGTGTTTGGGAGGGAAGAGAGAGCCGAGTTCTCTCATTAAATAAGGCTTGGCTGGGCCCTTGGGCCTAACTTGGGTCCGGTTGGCCCGGTTTGGCCCGTCCAGCCAAAATCTTGGGCCAATTTCTTAAAAATTGGTGTCGAAATTCTCGTTTTAAATTTCTCTATCACATTAAACCATAAAAACCTCATTTCTCACTCTCTAGAATATATTTTAATTTTTCAGTTAATTAGCCATTAATTAACCGGGTTTTACACTTCTTTGGTTCACTTTCAGTCTTCAGAGAAGAGAGGAGAGAATATGGGTTTACCGTTTATGCTTACGGGGAGGATTACTTGAAAGGCGAGAAATGGCGACGACAGAGGACGCGATACCGGCGAACACAGAGAAGGTGAGCTCGGCGATGCGCGACGCGATGGGGCTGCGGTGGTCAAACCCGTGGCTGTGGTGGCGGCGGGATGCAGTGGCGTACTTCTTGGTGGCTTCTATGGTTCTCAGAGAAGATAAGAGAGATGAGTTTAGGAAGATGGGTTACGGGGATTGATTTAGGGAATTAGGGTTCAGTAACTTCAGTTTCGCTTTTGCCGTTTTTCCCTCTTTTTTTTAAAAAAATAGCACAAAACGGCGCCGTTTGGGGGGTTTATTGTCGAACCAAAAACCCGGACGGTTCTGTTGGTTCACCGATTAACCGCCAGTTCGACCAGTTTTCTGACCAATTTTTTTCCAGGCAGCTTATAGGCTTATCCGGATCGGTTAGATGACCAGTTTTCGGTTAATCCAATTGAACCGGCCGATCCAGTTTGATTTTTAGAACTTTGTTTAATACACCATTGTAACATATATTATATCTCATTTTTCACCTTACTATAATAAAAAAATTATGAAATATCATTGTACATAGATCAATTAAATCTTATTTGTCAATGTTCAACTGGCGCATTGGATCTGGAAAGTTTTCGTAATCAAAGAGCTCCGGTTCAAATCAATAAGATGTACCAAAATTAAATCTCATTTATTTTCACCTGAGTTCACCATAATATTTAAGAACATAGCATAAAATTCTAAAAGCTTTGGTGAAGCTTGCAAGGAAAAATAATCTTCTGCAGTATCATCACCAACAAGGCAGAAGTTTGTTTTCATTATTGCCACCATGAAATCCCGAAATCGGTTATAATTAAAAACATATAACAGGAATAAAAATAAAAATAATCTAATCATTTGGTACTTTATTGACTTGATATGATGATCGATTTAAAAATCATTAAGGTTGAAGGTTGTATATGTAGGTAGGTCAATGAATGAGGATAGAAAGAAAAAAAATGATAGAAAATGAAAGTGCTATATGAAAATGAAAGAATCAAATAATACGGAACAAATATCTGACATGGTGATCAATATTTTTTCACATAAACCCTTGTTGATCCCCCTGAAACAATTTATATTTATATATGTATTTCGTATCAAACATATTGTGTTTTCATCTAAAACAATTGTGTAGAGATGCATGAATGTATATTGATGGTAAGATTTAAATATTAATGCATTCACATATTAAATTAATTAATAAAATTAGATGCTTATGATATTATATATATTCTCATAATTATTGAGAAGATTACTAATTTAGAAGCGCAATAAATATTTGACCATAAATATTGAGTTTATTTTACATATTATCAATAAAATAGAATATTATTTGAGAAACAATAAAAAATTAGTTTAAACGGTTCAAAATTATCTTATTTAATATTTTATTAATTATTACTGGAATACTTATATAATTTTAGATATAATAAATATGTAATTAGAGAATTATTTTTATAAAATCTTACTTAAAAAAAATTGTTAAAATATTATATTATTAGGATTATGTTAAATCTTAGATGTATTTAATTTAAATTGAACATCATAAATTATTGCACAATAGATATTCACTCTTCTCTCCGCCTCCGCATCTTTCCCCTAACTCTTCTCTCCGCAGCACCGTGCCCCTCCCCCTCCAACCCTGATTGCTGCACCTTTCCATGCAACATCTCGTCCTGTGACGCGCACACCTTCCCCTACAATTCTTCGTTCCGTGACATGCGCCTCCCCTGCAATTCCTCGTGCCGTGATGCCTCTGATAACCACGATTAGATGACCAATCATATATGACATTGATTAGAATTGTGTTGTGACATGCGCCTCCCCCTGCAATTTCTCGTGCCGTGATGTCTCTCCCTATAACTTGTCGTCTCGCACAATTATTACATAATAAATTTAGCTATTGTATATGGAAAAAATAACAAAAAAAAATCTTAAATGCCCCTGATAATTATCCAAAATATAATAAGGCTCTTAATAAAAAAAATCTATCAATCTAAGCTAGCAATTAACAGACAGATTAGTAAATCATGGTACCTACTTAAGTTATCCACTCTTATCTACATTAGTTACATCCATGTCAAATCCTCATTCTTCAACAATCCTGTTCATATATTTGACATCTCATAAAATTTTCACTCTCAACCTAACACCAACTTGCACCGACCTCTATCAACACACAATTTACAATATATGCACATTATAACACAATACATCATCATCAAAACTAGAACTTGCTTATGTATCCCATAATCTCATAACCATTCAATCATAAATATACTCATCATATTTTATACACAGTCTCAATAGCACCCAACTAATTATAGACACAAACAATTCCATTCATCATAACTAAAATTGAATGCCAATCAATATCAAATCCAATCAAATTCAAGTCTAAGTACTATAGGTTGAGAAGTTGGCATATGCACATGCAAGTCGAAACTAACTCCACTGCTACTCATCATCAACACGCAAACATCATTCCCAAATCACATCCTAATTATCCAAAACATGTAACATCAATTTTCTAGTAATTAATCATCCTCCAATTCCTACACAATTATTCAGTTTCACAAACTCTCATTCCAATTCAATTCCCAACTATACCAATGCCATTTAGAAGTCTCCTTTACTCTCAATAAATCTAAGCCATCAATCGATAGTTCATTTGAAAATTATGTTTAACGTAATTCAGTCTTACGTTACAAACGAATACCACACGCCATTATTATGTCAAGCAGTTAAATTTTAATTATATTTATCAATTTCACAATTACCTCATTCTCGTTGAGATTGGCCATCTCCTTAATTTTTCTGTATGGACAATCTCGGGAGATATGCCCTGGTCTCCCACAACGATAGCACAATTCTAACTCGGTTCGACATCACTGGTTAGGATGGTATCTCCCGCATCTTTGGCACCGCAAATCATCCGAGGTAGCCTTCGCCTGCTTTCCTTTACTATTTTTCGAGCGATTGTCATTTCTTCGGTAGTTGTTCCAACCTTGGGAAGGCTAAGCTAGACACCCACTCCTTTTGAAGTCTAAGCCTCTCGACATAAAACTCTTGTCTTGATCCTTTCCATGGGACTCTCGGCGGTCACTCCTTTCTATATCAATTTTTCTGCAGTACTCTTCTACCACTCGACTCTTATTGACTAACTCCGCAAAACTCTTAACCTCAAGAGGCGCCATAGCTCACATGATATCGTTCCTCAATCCATCTTGGTACTTCATACACTTCTACCCCTCATATCTTTCAGGAGCACCTTGATAAACCCTTGAGAAACGACACAACTCTTCGAATTTGCTTGTACAAACAGCCACCGAATTGATCCTTGCTTTAATTGTAGTAGCTCTAATTCCTTAGCATGTCTTGCAAAGTCAGGAAGTACTTCTTGTAAAACTCCCATCTGAACATCTCCCAGGTAATCACCTCATCTCCATTCTCTTGCTGTTGTAGACGCTGGGCTCCTTTCTACCAGTGTTGTGCTTTTTCACTCAACTGATATGCAGCAAATTCCACCAACTAACTCTCAAGTACATGTTGCACTTGTATTGCCCTTGCGATTTCCTAGAACCAATATGGGCTTCTGTCAGATTAGTTGAACCCTTGAACATTAGGGGATTAATCTTCAAAAAGGTTGCCAAAAAATCATCTGACCTCCATCAGCTGAGCTTCCTCCAAGTTTGTTACTGTTCCCGTTCATCCTTTCCATAGCTTGGTTCGTAGCTGCAATATTTGCGTGCATAGCGTTCACAAGAGTAGTCATTGCAGCCAAGAGCATGGCTTGGTTATCCCTTGGTGTGCATTCCTCATTTTCTCTTCGTATTCGAGTTCAATTACGTCCATGAGTTGTCATTTGGGTCCTGTCCACACCAAACAATCGATATCAAGGTGATCAATCTCAATATCTCAATTTAAGTGCTTCGAATTTCCAAAAATATACTCATGAAATTCATGATAAACATATCAATTAGATACCCTAAATAGTACAGACATAGACTCAGAATATGCATTGAAGCATAAGCAGTCCATCCCTCAGGCTCACGATGATGAACTGCTCTGATACCATAATGTAACACCCTAATATTCATATCCTTATACTCGAGTCATAAGTCAATAATAATAAGGTGGTACGACTCTCAAGGCAGATTATAATACATACATATATAAAATTGAAGGGAGTTATCAAATAAGAAGTCTGAAAAAGAATAAAATAAAATCGCAAATCGGGAACACTCACGTATCAATGAAAACGGAAGGTAAAGATAAAATCGTAAAGAAGAATAAGGTAAAGACATGGTATAAATATATAACATAAGTAATAACCACTAGTCACGACTTGCGAAGTTTAGGCCGGCTAGGGTACAGAATAAAGTTAGTTTGACAACAGTATTTTTCTATTTCTCCCAAATTAACATCACGGCCTTTATAGGCAAGTTTTTTAAAAAATAACAAAAACATAATATAAATTTTCAAAATAAGTGTGGAGAGATTATAAACAAAAGTAAAGCAGAAATTCAAAGATCTTCTATAACACCCTAACTATCAAAATGTCATGCTTCCAGCTGTGCCACTCTAATAGCTCGAGTATTACAATGACTCTTAAAATATTTAATTTTAAAATATGAGCATGTTTAAAACGTAAACCGGATTTTTCAAAAACATTTACATAATCAAAATCCTATCCCTCTTATAACAACTTGTAAAGATAAAGGCAAGGGAAAAGTAACTAATACAACACAGCACAACATTTAAATAGAAACGATAGAGGGTTTAAGAATTACTATAATAGGATACGTGAAAATAAAACTCTTTTAAAGCATAGTGATTAATAACCGTCTTATGCATCCTTTTAAAACCCAAAGATTTAATATAAAAAATCCGAAATTATTTCTAAAAGAGAAAACTGTTAATTCCTCAAAAATTCAAAAGCCTTTCAAAAGGTTTTTACTAAACAGCATGAATGACCAACCTGTTCCAAGCATAGGTTCATTAAGTCTATGCTGAACCAGTTCAGTTTTTCATACTTTTCTAAACCAAAACACAACCAAATATGGCCTCCGGCCCATCTCATAACCAATCACGACCCTAGGCCAAAACAATTCAATTCACAACCAATCCATCACAATCCACCCAATTTTCAATCACGAACACAAGTAAGGTTCAAGCACAATCAAGCAGGTACTTCAAGTAGAGAAATTAGCAATTAAACATAATTAATTACATAGGCAAACCAAGTACAATATGCACACCCAAACAATATCACATAGATGCATATGATGAATGCCTGTCCTAGTGGCTGATGAGGCTCATCTGGCGGTTATCAAGCCAACCCGACAAGTTCGAAACCCTTGGACTGTCCCTCGTCGCGCATCCCCATGAGTCTATGTGTAACTTTTTTCTTATTTCATTCATAACTCATACATTCATATATAACTTTACTCAATGGGGGTTTCCCATTTCCGGGAATTTATACATTTTCGGTCACCCTTGCGACGTAGGGTCAACAGAGTATCGAGTCTCAACCTGGAACATGTGGTGGCAAGCCACGGTTCTGTACCCAGGAAAACTCGTAACTCAGATAACATTAAATTCATAAGCCACATATTCATTCATAATCATTCATTCATCATCATTTCCGCACTTCATTCACAATACAAACCAAGTCAAGTCATCACCCATGCCATATTTCACCTTTTTCCTCAAAACCAATTCTCTTTCAAAACTTAGCCACCTTATGTGACATTACCCAAAACTTCCAAAAGACTTTTAAAAATATCATATCAAAAAGGAATTTTCGTTGAAAAGACTTGATCCTTCACTTTTAAATCATTCGTTTGACTATTTCAAATCAGAGTTATTAATTAACAACCTTGGCAAAGACTTAAGACTCTAGGGAAAATAACCTGCCTCATTCCTTCAATTCTTTATAAATTCTCGGAATCATAGTTACTTAAATTGAAATCAATTAAAACAATGATTAAAAATCAACACCAAGGCATGTAAGGCAAAAATTTCGAACCACTTTCAAAACCAAAGTTTTTACAGAATCAGCCTTTCCTCTTTCGCGCATCTCTTCCTCGCGACAGCACAGCTGGCGGCGGCAAGGACGAACTGCAGCGATGGGTTGACGGCGGCGCAAGCTTCTCCCTCCCCGGCACTCTCTTCCTCTCTCTCGGATCCTCCTCCTTCCTCCCCTTTCCTTCTTTCTTTCCTTTTCTTCTTTCCTTTCTTTCTTCTATTCTTCCTGAACTATGTGTGTGTGTTGGTAAGGGTGAGTGTGAAAGAGATGAGTTATAATAAATTATAAATAACTTACTATATAATTTTCAAAAATCTGGAGTCTTACATCTTCGCTATTCTTCAGATGAATCATAGCTCATTACTGAGCACCTGGACCTGCATCTGACAAACAAGAGATATATACTGAATGAAAACCTCTGAGCCATGAATTTTCAGTACGGTAAAAATGCCAAATAAATACATTGCATTATAATAAGAACTCACTAAGCATCCTAAACTCCATACCCCATCATATCCATCCTAAATTCTTACTAATCCATATTCAGGCAACTACCTTAAGGGATTCTAATCTAAGCCTTTCAATATCAATATCCTTCTCTCCACATATTTGTTCTCATTTCGATACCCAATACGAGAGAGGGAATCCTCAACCTTGACTTGTCTAGTCATCTCGGGATATAGCGCCCATCACACTTCACCATTATCAACTTGTCCAAAACTTCACTCATTTATATAGCATATAACTCGGAGGGAATCCTCAACCTCCCCAATCTGCCATTATTCACCAATTATCAATATCTTATATTCATCGCTCATTTTGCTCATTATCATCATCATTCTCATCATACTCAATCCTTACTCCTCATCACATTCATCCTCATCACGCATCACCTTACATCTTATTCATTTTTCTTAATTTCACTAACTTAATTCTTTAGATTTGGTCTCTAACTCTTCCATTCTTAATTACACTAGCTCTATAATCTTATCAGAATTTATAAAGGTTTAAAAGGCTAAAAGAATGGTTAAACAACTTAAAAATATACTTTTGCAAAATTTGAAGATTGTGCGTATGCATGGACTGGCGCGTACGCATGGTTGAAATCTTGGGTGTCGCATACGCGAGTCCTTGTTCGCGTACGCGAGGGTTGAAGACAGGAGCTTTCCCTCGCGTCGCGTACTACGTCTGCATACGCGAGTGGGCAATTTTGACACTGCCGCGTACGCATGCCTTCTTCTGCGTACATGGGATCACTAGACAGTACTCAATATCCGCGGAGATGCCATTGCAGAATCGCCAAAAAGATGTTAAGTGTAAAAATCAGTTTTTGAACCCAATTTTTAAACCTTCATATATTTTGGTACAAAATTCATTTTTCAACCATTCTTGAACCGTTGAAAAGATCGATAAATGAATTTTCCCAAAAATTCAATTTTAAAAGTTTTCCAACCCCGAAGATCGAGTTACGATCCGCAGAAGTTGGCCAAAAATCTATTTTAACCAAAAACACACATTTACCAATTTTTCCAATTGTTCACAAGTCAAAATTATTTCCATTCAACAATTTTACCGGAAACCAACCCATTTCACATTCTTACACTCAACCAATTTCAAACCTACTTCATTTACTTATTTCAACTCAAATTTCATCCATTTCACATCTCAAACCTCAATTCACTAATATCCTATCATTCATTCCAACTTTTCACACAATCATTATTAAACTTTATTCAATTTCAAATATCATTCATACAATACACCCATCAACTTACCATTCTTCCCTTTTTTTTGGCCTTCGGCCGAAATTCACCAATTCAATACATAATCCACAAACATATAATCATTATCAAAATTATCAAATTCTTTAACACACCAAATATGCAAAATCACACAAATCTAATCCAAATCATTAATTACCACAACATATCAACTATGCATATTAATATCAACCAATTACACAATCCAAACTTAATCCTAGGATATCTAGCCTAACAATTCTCATTACACCACACAGTACTTAAATGAAATTTAAACCGTACCTTTAATGATGGCGGTTCACACCCAACACTTAAATTCTCTACTTTAAAGCTCACCCAAAGGCTCCACAAGCTAATACCAAGTTCCAAATGTGTACTCAAAAGTACCCAATACTCTAATATACATAACCTCATAATTAATTTTCTCAGTTGTAGTACCAGACAGATCTCAACTAGTACTGTCAGTCAAATTTTCATTGCACATTTTTATGCAAAAAATTATGTTTTTCGATTCAAAAAAATCCACTAAGTTCAAATATCATATGCAAATTATTAAATTTTAACTGCTAAATTTTCGAACTATTTTTATTCATATTTAATTATTTACGGTTTGACCGAATTTTACATATGATATATTATTGCACAATAAATCCGTACTGTACATTTTTAACAAATAATGAAACAATTATACATTTTAACCAATCACAGCTAAAATTTAGATAAAAATAAACTTTTACAACACACATTAAATATATTCTAAAATCACATAGGTGTTTCTGAAATTTTATACTTTTGTGCAGCATAAACTTTTTCTTTTCTTTTGTTTTCGCCATACTTAAATTCTTTAATTATTTTTTTTAGAAGAATGGGAGCAACAAATATCAAACTATAAATCTTTTAATCATAAAAATTCTTATATATCACATCATAAAATTAATTATCTAAACAATTTAAGTTATTAGATAAAGACAAATAAGTGGTTATGCATCTAAAACTCTATACTAAAAATAAAAGGAAAAGCGAACAAACAAAATTAAATCACCAAAGAAAATATAGACAAAATGCTATATAGTCTGTGCAATTGAAACAAAAATGAAATTAACATAGTATTAAACAAGGAAAAAATATGAAAAAATGCATCCAAGATTTGTAAGAAATTTCAATTTTGCTCTCAAACTTTATACCGTTTTACTTTTGTCTTCAACATTCTATTGATTGTGGGCGTTCGTAGTGAGTAGTGAGTAGTGACTGAGGGTTTTAAAACCTTTTAATTAAAACCTTGAATCTTTTTAACAATCACATTAATTGAAACTTCTACCAAATCTTAACGTTTCTATTATCTATATATTTCTACTTTTATTATATATAATGGAGATTGAAAGAGGTTTGCTGCTGATTGATTATTTGTATCAACATTTTAAATCTATCTTTCGAAAACTACTCTTTGTTGTTTTCATCTTTTATAATTATTTTTATTCGATTATATTATGTGTACACTAAAATCAGTTATCAATATAAAATATATATTAAAATATAAATACACATTAAAAATATATTGAACCATATATATTTATACATAAATATATTAGTGATTGATTTTAATAATTAATTATAGTGTACGAATAGCATTTTTTATTTTTATCGACTCCCTTTGGAATTTGGATAGTTCCTGTAAACTTTTTTTTTTGGGTGGTTTACTCTTTTAAGAATATAATGATGTGTTTCCAAGTCAAGTTGAGCCAAGTCCCAAAATGGCATTGAACCAAAATATAAACAAGATTTGTTCTAAAATGAAACTTTAAACCCTATGAGTTTTTGGGTCTAGTCAAGTCATAAACACAATAGCTTTCTAACTATACTCTTGTATGAAATTGATTTCTTAAAAAAAATTGAGAAAATTCTATTCTCTTTTTTTGACAAATATTAAAATAATATGCTTTTATCTTTTTTATCTGTAAATTCGAATTTAATCACCTCGAACTGCATGGAATTATAATTCGAATCGTATAGATTCGAATTATATAAAAATTTGCTTCTGGTTGAATGGCGTCTACGAATTCAGTTTGGCTGATTTCCGTAAAATTTCTTCTCCCATGGCTTAATCACGTTTTTTACCCAAAATTTTAAAAGAATATTTTGGTAAAAATATAATTTAATCAGTAAAAAAATAATTTGTTAAAGGATATTTTGATAAACAAAATTTATTTAAAAAAATAAAATTTTTGTTAAAGGGTATTTTTGTAAAAAATAATTTATTTTTCTTAAAAAATAGATAAAGTTAATGTTAGTTAACACAAAAAATTTTAAATGGATTAAAGATGAGGTTTTTTAAAAATTAGAAAGGAAGGGAATATATATTTTACAAATAGAAAAGAGAAAAATATCATTCTAACATTTCTCAAAAGAGGAGAATAAAATTTTCTCAAAATTAATGTAGCTCGATGCTTCTTAGCTTGCTAACAAATGTCTTGAAATACTAATTAAGAATACCATTTTTTTAAAATACAAAGTAAGATTAATTTTCAAAAATTTTATGCTTCATTGAAAAATCAAAAGTTTTCCCTAATACTTTCTTCATCAATGTTTTTAGAATACTCTTTAGCAAAATTCTTCGCAAAAATGGCACTCATTCACTCAACAATATAAACGTGTTATGAATTGTTGGGTCTAGTCAAGTCATGAATAAAAAGTACTAGAGACTAGTGAGTAAAAGAGCAAAAATTTAAAAAAGAGAGAAAAAGAGAAAGATAATAGTTAGAATATTGAGAATAAGATTTACAAGATTTCTCTTATAACTATTTATAAACATAGAATAAAAAATTTTAGAGTGTGTTACTAATTCTGTTGAGTCAACAAAGACTAACAGCAATACTAATTATCTAATAGTTGTGCATAACTAACTTTTTTCTTTTTCATTCTCTCTATCATTCCTTTTCAAATTCAAGTGTGCTGAATCTTTAAGATTTTTTACCTTAAGTTTGTTCCTTAAACCAAGAAATGTAGATGAAAGTAATGCTTTGGTAAATGTATCAGCAATTTAAACTGAGATGGACACATGACTAACTCGAATCACTTTTTGCATTACATAATCTCTCACAAAATATAAATCAATCTCAAAGTGCTTAGAATTTGAGTGTGGAATTGAATTAGCAGCCAATGCAAGAGAAGAATGACATTGTGATTGGATTAGCCGTCAAGAGAACGACACTCTAATTATCAGAGTAAGCAGTTAGAGCTTCTATCACACTCCACTTTAATTCACCCATCAATCTTTTGATCGAGATTAGTTTAACATCTAAACTGCTAGGGCCCTGTGTGAGCTCTGCTTTTGTGCTCGACCTTGTCACTGCGTCTTGTTTTCTTGACTGCCATAAGATCAAATTCTTCCCTAAGTATACACAGAAACTACCAATCGATTTTCTATCATTCGGATCTCCTCTTCAATGAGAGTCACAATAAGCTGAGAATGACATAGATTCATCTTTACTGAGCTTGATGAGACCATAAGTTACAGTGCCACTTACATACCTTATTAGGATCTTCTTTATTATTAGAGATATAATCATTAATGTTACTTTCTTCTATTAGCTTAAACTTTTGGGATGAGTAATTTCATAACACAATATCAAAGTTTTATATCTGAAAGATCTAGAGTTTGATTCTTGGTAAATCCAAAAAAAAAAATAGCATAAGACAAATAAAGAATAGAAGAAGATCTATGTAAAAAATCAAATAAATTTAAAAGAGGCTTTTATTTAAAAGAAAGTATTAGAGATATAATCATTAATATTACATTCTCCTATAGCTTAATATTTCTTGCTAACAACAAATGTCTTAAAATACTAATTAAGAATACCATTTTTTAAAAAATACAAAGTAAAAGTTAATGTTCAAAAATTTTATTCTTCTAGTTTATTAAAAAAGCAAAAGTTTTCTCTTATACTTTCTTATCTTAGAACACTCTTTAGTAAAATTCTTTCTTAAAATTATGCTATTGTTGTTGTTTAAAATTGTTAAAAAAATTAATGAAATGCTTGTAATGAGGATAAAATTACAAAAGATCACAATACTTAGTTTAACATAATAACTAACTTGATTATTATAATCTTTTATGCTTTTATCCTCATTAGCTTCATTACATTTAAATGTTTTTTATATAAGAGTCTTACTTTTTTTTTTTTATATAATATTTCTCAATCCAGCAAATTAAAAACTAATCTGTTGCGAATTAAAACTTCATTTAACTACTCTTTAATATAATATATTTTTCGCTTCTTTTGTAGGTGGGTCAATAATTGAGCTCCCATGCAAACAGAACGAGCAATCATCATGGTTTGTATGGTGCTTTTTAAAATTAATTGATAAAAAAAAAAACAGGAATACCGAATTAATCATCATGGTTTGTATGGTGCTACAATTATACCTAATTAAACTAAAACCAATTTTTTTTTTTTTTTAAAAGTTCCTTACACACAATTTCTAGCCATTCATGATGATAAAGGTAGTGTCATCACTGAAAAAAATTAAAAAAAAAAACTCAAAAGAGAAAATCCGAATTATGCATGGCATGGGAGAAAGAAAATGAGATTCGTTGGAAACTACTTAGGAGCCAAACGAGGCAGCATCTATTTGGGATTCTTATCCTATCATCAACTTAGAACTTGGGTGGCTATCTAATTAGCTACAATCATTATAACACCCACTTAAATTGTTTGACAAAAATGGCATCACACGTATCCATATCACAAAATCAAACAAATTTTAGAAAAGAAAAAAAAGATAGAAAAGAACCCTGTGAGAATAAGCTTCATGCACATAGAAAATATATATATATGGCAGCATCAAAAGTGTGCTTGAAATTTGCATGGTGGGACCAATTATTAAAATGGCATTGGAAATTATTATAAGATCGAAAGCTGCTGATAATTGATAATTGGTATAGAACATAACCCTTATCTATATTGAAAGTATGAGAAAGAAAGAAAATATTACTTTAATATCAAGATGAGTAGTTTCTAATGGCCGTAAATTTTAACTTGCGTGAACGTCGTTAAAATACTTCAAACTACTATTTAAAATCCTAATATAATATTATTTCCATGCACAATCTCTTTGTATATATCAAGTGAACAATTTCCATTTGGACGATAAATTTGAGGAAAGATCATAAAATTATAGTTAATGCCAACAACCAGCTAATATAAATTTTTAATGTGTAAATTTTATATTTTTAGATGTATTAGTTTTTTTTTGTTAATGGTTTATTATTGACTATTTTTGTTGGCTAATTACGTCATTGATATCTTTCTCTGGTAATTATCCTAAAAAGATC
>NC_029788.2:122453124-122457223 GCF_000816755.2 Arachis ipaensis
TATAAAGTAATTTTTTTTCGATAATACTAGGGAGACAAAAAAATAGCTAGAACTTGTCTTATTTAGTATTTATTAATCATTTTAACAATCAATAAATACTAAATAAGGTAAGTTATAGATGTTTTGGCTAATTATTTTTTGTTATCAAATATTTCTCTTTTTTCTCTATATTGATTAGTTTAATTAATATGGTAATGCTAGGGAGACAAAAAAAACAGTCAGAACTTGTCTTATTTAGTATTCATTAATTGTCGTAACAATTAATGAATGTTAAATAAAGTTAAGGCTGTTTTTGACTAATTTTCTTTAGTTACCAAATATTTTTTTAGTTCAATAATACTATTTTTACATAAAAAATCAATTATAAAATTAATTATTATATATTTGTGTAATATCCTCATTACCAGAATGTCACGCTTCCGGCTGTGCCACTCTGATAGAATGAAATATTACGACTACTTTATATACTAAATATTAAAATAAGAGCCTGTGACTCGTCACTGTATCGCTGATTTCTTTGAAAACAGGAAATAAATACTTTATAGAAAAGAAAATACAAGCAGGCATATATTCATATACAAGACTTCTTATATAATATCTTATAATATAATATACATATAAAACATACAACTCCTATCCCTCTTAAAAACTTGTAATAACAAAGATGAGGGAAGAAAATAATCTAATTAATACAACAACATATAAACCAATCGCAGTATAACTCTTCATAATGCTTCATCCGGTTCCTGAAAAATTTAAAGCTGTAGGGGAGTGAGAACTTAACCACACAGTCTCACCACGGAGTTTCAAAGTTGTCATAAGAAGATATTTAATAAGAAAACTGTTTTCAAGCTCAGTGATTATCATTGCCTTATGAATCTTTTAAAAACCAATAGGTAATCGTTCAAAACCTTTCCAAAGAAACAATGTTTAATCTTTTAGAAATCCGAAACTTTTCCTTTCTTATAAGAAAAACCCAATCAGAAACCAACCACGCAATTAAACAACACAATCATTAATTCAGCACCAAAGTTCATTCTCAAATGTAGCACGCCAGGACAAACACAGGCAAGACAAACAAGGAAACCACAGGTTTAGGTAGTAGTTACAACAAATAGTTGAAGTAGCAGTTAAAAACAGTTTAGCAATTAGGCAAACCAAAACAAGTTCAAACCCAAGCAAAGCATACAAATGCATATGATGCATGCCTGTCCTATGGCTGATGAGGCTCATCTATCGGTTATTCAGCCAACCCGATAAGTCTGAAAATACTTAGACTGTCCCCCGACGTGCATCCCCAATAGTCTATGCATAGCTTTTTCTCAAATAATCAATATTGTTCAATGGGAGTTACATTCCCGGGAATTTATATAGTACCCGGTCACACTTACGTCGTAGGGTCAACAGAGTATCGAGTTTTCAACCTGGTACACGTGGTGGCAAGCCATGGTATTTTATCCAGAGAATCTCATATCTCAGATAATTCAAATTCATAAGCCATATGAGTAATTCAAAGTTCATATCTCAACATTCTCAATCGATATCTCAACATTCTCAACATCATAATCATTCATCAATCCAAATCTCATTTCCAAATTCATTCAAAAACCTTATTTTAAAGAAAATCCTCGTCATCCTTCTTTCCATTCCGTCCATTAACAATCCCAATTCAAAACATAATTCTTTCTGTGATAAATAAATCAATCTTAAAACATATAATGTTTAAAAACAAATCTTTTTAATTAATTACTTCAAATAAAACTTCCAATTTTATAAAACTTCGGCAGCATCTCCTCTAAAACTCAGACACTGCCACCCTTTTTGGGTCTCATCCAAACATTTCTCAAACCTTTTCTCAACCATTTCTAAATCTCAAACATTTTCCAGAGTTGAACCAGTTCCAATATCAAATTAATTTCAAATCAAACCAATTCCAACCAAATCAATCAGCTCAAATATTAAATTCTTTATAAAATCATACCAACTCAAAATCAAACCGTTCCCAAAATTAATTTATTTTTATATCTCAAATTATTTTCAAAATCGGTTCATTTATATTACCAAATAAATTCCAAAACCAAGAAAATCCACCTTTCATAATAATCAAGTAAATAACATTTCAAACCGATTTTTATCAATAACCATACACCACTCACGCAATCAAGCACCCAATAATCTAGTCCAACAAATCATCACATCCACAAGACAAATATAATCACAGAAGTATATCTTTTTGCATCAATATCTATTTATCACAACTCTGTAATGTAAAAGATTTTAAGAAAAACCCTACCTCGATGTTGCAATTGCATAATTTCTAACACAACAGCCCGACTTAGCCTAAACTCACAATAGCAGTGGCGATTCCAACACAACCGAGATGATGGCAGCATCATCAACTCCGATTACTCTCGCAGCAACATCGAACTTGATGGAATCAAATGCAAAAATAACTCTGAAAATTCAAGGCAACACCGAAACTAAAATAGAATTAAAATCATAACAAACAAATAAATGAGACCAAGGCAGTTCAGAGTATAAAAGTGAAACAGAGTTAGGAGAAAGGCTAGACCTAGAGTAGTGACACTGAACTTGAATTGGGGCAAGTCAACAGCAACGATTCTTAAAGAGCGTTAACCATCACAGCCCAGAGCTTCAGCGACTTAATCCTAAAACATCAACGCCTTAAAGTTCTCAATCAACGAATAGCAGGACAGTAGCAGTGTTAAACAGAAACATAGGTTTTCCTTATTCAGAATAGAAAAAGACTAAAACAAAATGGAGGCAGAGTAAGGATTGAAGAGTTACATATTCAGAAATAGCAGAATTGGATTGAAACTGAAAAAGGGCAGTGCTGATTCGAAGACAAGAACAGAGGAGGCTGTGGTGGATCCTTCTAGTGGCAGCTTGGACGGCGGCAGAGAAACTCGTGGTGACCGTATAACCAACAGACACAGGCTTGGAAGGCGGTTTCTGGCGCCAGCAATGGCGGCGAGGAGCTCCGACAACGCAGCTGCTGCGTGGGCAGAACGACGGCAAGCCCAGCAACGCGGCGGCGACGGCAGCTCCGCGACAATTTCCCTTGCGCGCGACCTCTGTTCGCGACTCCAACAGCGGCGGATCTGAAGATGATAACACGCGGTGGTTGCAGCAGTGTTCAAGCTTCAGCGACGGCGTGGATGGATTCCTCGACGGCCATGGTTTCCCCTCCGCGAAACTGACAGTGTGAACGGCGGTGACACATGGCACAATGGCGACGCAAGACAGAGCAGAGCGCGGTGGCGCAGTTGGACGAGTTCGGCGATGACGCGGCTTAACGGCGGGGTTTCCCTCCAAGGTTCGGCAAGGACGCGACGGGGCGGCGACGCCCAGCAGTGCCGGCGCGTCTCCTTCCCGTCTTCTCTTCTTCCCTGTCGCAGCCCTCTCTCTCCCTCCTTTATCCCTTCTGTTCCTTCGTTCCCCCTCTCTTTACTTTCCTTTCCTTCTTTCTTTAGTTTTTGCCAAAGCTAATAAGTGTTGGTGCTGTTAGGAGGGAATGGCGGTGGGAAAAAAAGGTGAGCGATGGTGAGGCGGTGAAAATTAGGGTTTGTGGGATTTAATTTAGGAATTAAGATTTAATTTGGGACAAAAATAAAATTAGAAATTTTGGGTAAATTGAAATTTAATAAATTTTAATAAAATTAGAGTATATTGTATAAAATATGTAGTATAGTTGAAATTAATTTATCATCACAAAATAATCTTTCCTGTTAAGTGATTGTCAAATAATATAAAATCAAAATTTTACGCTGCATAAAAAAAATGATAAAATCTGTCATTAAGTGATTAAACTCCCAACAATTTCAAGTATATATCTTGGTATTTGACCAATTCATGACGTTGAAAGTGAAAATAGGTTAAAAGATAGATGGAGTTTATTTACAATCTATTTAAAGCAATCAAACAAAAAATTTAGTTAATATGTATCTTAAGATACATGATAAATTTATTATTAGGAAAAAGTTTTAAATATTTTTATTTAATAAAAACAAAATAAATATATTAAAAATTTAAATTTTTTGTATTTTAATAAAAACTTTTTACTAATAACAATTTTATT
>NC_029788.2:122457228-122457886 GCF_000816755.2 Arachis ipaensis
GAATAATTAAATTTAAAATAATTATACCAACATTCAATCACGTGCAACTACCCTCACGAATTCACGCGCCATTATCCGCGTGTAGGAAATGTTTTACGAGGCAGAACTATTATAAATACCGTATACTAATACTATACGTTACCGTATACGGGTATTACTATACAGTACTTTTACGCCCACTTGTTAAAGAAAAAAAGAAAAAAGAAAAAAGAAAAGGTGAAAACGATAGAACTATGATTCTGGCACCGCCCATATGGCCCACCTAACGTGGCACATCTCAAATTTCCATTTCTTGCACACTGCTGCACAGTTTTTAAGACTAGGATCCAATTTACTCATAATAATTTTGCTGTACTTTTTTTTTTGGGAGGGTAATGGAATAAAAATTAGTGGTCAATAATTAGCATCAAGTTTAGGTGATATTTGCATGGTTAGGAAGTTCGAGATTATATAACAAGGTAACAAGGAAAATAGTATATGCCCCACAATGAATGGGCATATTAATCCATACAAATTCCCTTATACAAGAGACAAATAATGCATAAATAAACAATAATGTTTTTTGGTTCAACTTGAGCTAACATTACTCATCATATATATATGAAACATTTTGTTTGTTATTTTAGTACGGGTGGACATTATTATATATTATGTAAGC
>NC_029788.2:122458841-122459405 GCF_000816755.2 Arachis ipaensis
TTATATATTAATTAATTTATTTTTAATATATATTTTATATTTTAAAATATATTTTATATAAATAACTGATTTAATAACTAATTTTTTATTACACATAGCATGTTTGTACTGAAATAATATACTCTTATAAAAGTATAAAACTGAATGTCGTTTTTTTCATGACAAATTACATGCATGCATGGTCCTTAAATATGCAACAAGCAGCATTTATTAGATCTTGTCAATGCTGACTGTAAAGTTGAAAAATTAAAGGGTGTATGGTGCAGGCCTGTAATGTATGTCCTAAGATTTGTCAACAAATTAGTGTAATATATGCAGTGGTTAAGATGTCAACATTACATTCTAACATCAATATGCAACCATTATTGTAGTATTATTCTCTTTGTTTAACTTTTTCAATTTTAATTAACAGTTTAGCCGGCTTCAATGAAAATATTAAGGGAAAAGGGGACAATTTGAAAATATATATGTCTAGTCCAAAAACTTTTATGATTATATATAGTTATCGTGATATTATTTTTTAAAAGTTTAAGTTTGATAAAAAATTATAAATAGTTATTGTTA
>NC_029788.2:122459539-122460801 GCF_000816755.2 Arachis ipaensis
TTTTTTTTTGTTTTATTTGTCTTAAACTACTTTTTCGCTTTTGGAGCTTACGAAAAATCAAACTTTAAACGTTTTGGACATTCAATTCTAATACTATGTTATGAAACTATTTAATCAAAAGCTTAACTTGATATAGAGAGGTAATATGAATTATTATTACTCTAACAATTATATCTATAATACGGAGAAAGTTTAGGGACCAGCAATTTTTGTGTTTTGTGGACAGCACTTAACCATCAAAAGGAAAGTGAGTGATTTTCTATCATTAGATGTAATCTCATACCATTAAAAGCACTATTGACGGCCAAATGATGGTTACAAAACACAAAAATTGCTGTCCCCTAGCACTCCTCCTATAATACGTCCTTTGTATAAGAGCCATTTTATAGTGTCATAAAACCACTCATTCCAAAAGTTTAAGCTGATAGTAAAAAGTAAAGCCTCTCTTGTTTGTTTGATTTTTGTATAAGCTTTTTTTTCTCTTTTTATTTGCCTTATGCTATTTTCTTATTTTTTGGAGTTCACCAAGAATCGAACTCTTAACTTTTCGAACATAGAACTCTAATAAAACTTTTGGAATGAGTGATTTTATAACATAGTATCAGAGCTTTATGTTCGAAAGGTCAAGAATTCGATCCTTTCAAAAAATAAAAAAAAATAGCAAATCAAACAAACCCAAAAGAGAGGCTCTTGTTTAAGGGAGAATGTTAGAGATATAACTATTAATATTACCTTCTTCTATCAGCTTAAACTTTTGGGATGAGTGGTTTCATAACATTTAGTTTGCATGAAATTTTTATATAGACTTTCTATTTTTTTTTTTTTGAATTCAATAAAAATCAACTCTAGATCTTTCTCATAAAAACATTCATACTATGTTATAATAGTATTTCTACTAAAAGACTTAAATAAATAAAAAAATATATATCAATAACTATATCTATAATACAAAAACTGTCTTCGTAATTACAAAGTTATTACATGGCAACAGATACTGCTTCTTAATATGTTGAATATTTGAATATACATAATCGTAATTTACATGTTTTATTGTTGGCCTATGAACATTATTTGCACCAAATTAAAAAATAAAAAATAAGAATATGTATGCATGCATGTCCATTATAAATAAATGAATAGTACAAAATTTTTACTGACTTTTTGATTTCCGCTACTGACTTCTGTCCAAATATCTAGAACTGCCTTTGTTAGGTTTGAATATCGTCAGAATTTGAATATGCATGCATGATATAAATAACTTA
>NC_029788.2:122460977-122461976 GCF_000816755.2 Arachis ipaensis
AGGGTCTAGAGAAGTTTTCCTTAAATAATTAGTATTAAAGAATTCAGGAAAAAAAAAAAAACCATATTCTTAAGTGGTAAGTGGTTTTTATAAATAATTAGTTTATGAACTTGTAAATTCTTTACATTGAATATATTAATATAAGTAACCTTAAAATTTTATAAGAAAGTTGCTACTTTAACCCACAAAATTCACTGTAGCTATATTCAGTTATATAAATTCAGGTAAAATTATATTAACGTAAGATGCCTTTTCGGAAAGGGAAAGTATGAGGAACCAATGGAATATTTATATAATGTATACAATGGAAGTTTAGAGAGTATTAGAGATATAATCATTAGTGTTACATTTTCCCATCAGTTGAAACTTTTAGGATGAGTGGTATCATGCATGGTATTAGATCGCTAGATTCAAAAGGTCAAGAGTTCGAACATTCTCCCTAGCGGGATCCGAAAAGGGAAAAATAACAGTTCATTATTGAATCACATTTTCATCATGATTCTGATCTAAATTTAGGAACTATATGCATGAAACTGCTTTGAGAAAGCAACTTATCGATAGAAGAAGCTAAGTGAGGGGCCTAGTTTGTTATTCTTTCTTCTTCTTCTTTTTTTTTTTATTTTTTTTTATTTTAACTACGGGATGGAGTACTAGACATCATCCTTGAATCACACATGATTCTGATCTAAATTTAGGAACTATATGCATGAAACTGCTTTGAGAAAGCAACTTATCGATAGAAGAAGCTAAGTGAGGGGCCTAGTTTGTTATTCTTTCTTCTTCTTCTTTTTTTTTTTATTTTTTATTTTTTTTTATTTTTCTATATTATTTCAATAGAATAAATATTAGATTTTATTTGAGTCAATGTAACAAAAATTTTAACGTGATAAACTTGGATAGCCCAAGTATCAAGTATAAAAAAATATATATCTTGTAAAGAGATAATAACATATCGAAAATATTTGAAAGATAATAAAAAATCATATCAAAATAGTTTAA
>NC_029788.2:122463079-122463906 GCF_000816755.2 Arachis ipaensis
TGCAAATGAAAAAATTATTACACTAATGTTGATTTCACTTATTTTCAAAGTTGAATCAATTTCAAAATACTTAACTCATATTTTTAAGTATATATTAACTATATTGCAATTAGATTATTATACTTATGGCCTCATATTAATTTTTATTATTATCTAAAATACCTTACTTCTAAATCACTCCTAACCGGCCATCTCTACTCAACTAATATTCAATTTATTTTATTAGTAGCTGAATAAGTTAGGTACAATATATAGCTAATTAATTAAGTTTTGCCTTATATTTTATTAGATCGTTTACAACAATTCGAACCAAAAAAAAAAAAAAATTGGAGAGATGACAAAGAAAATTGGAGAGATAACAAAGCAACTCTTAAAGATAATTAGTCATTTTTTTCAGCATTGTCATCAAGGACAACTAAAAACTCATGAGAGCCATTGTCAAGAACGAAGACAATAAATTAATCAAGAAAACAACATATGATCCAATAAAATAATTGATCTTAAATTTTTTTATATATAGGTGAGAAAAATTAAAATCCATATGTATTTTAATAATAAAGTGATTCTTTTTATTGTACACTAATGATAATATATGTTATATTTTCTGCTAATCGCATGATGCATTAAAAAAAGATGATCAAAAGAAAAATAGTGTAACAGATTTAAGATGCAATATAGTAAATAAATTATATCATTAAGCATAGAACTGCTGATATTCAAATTACACGAGTATGTTTTCGATTCAAGTAACACTCATAAATTTATTCTTATATATAAAAGAAAATAATATATGTTGTTGTCTTCAATTAGATATATATTTATGTCTA
>NC_029788.2:122463949-122464849 GCF_000816755.2 Arachis ipaensis
AATAAATATAAATAGCATATTTTTATTCATAATTTTGCACCATATAATCAAATATTTATGTAAAACTTTGTCTTAAAATTAAATTTGATAAAATAAAAATACTTAAAAATACAAAAAAACTAAATACTACACATCATAAAAAAAAAATCTCTTTAAGTGCTCCAACAGTCCAACGTACAATTTTTTTTCCTTTTTGATGTGCGTGCCAACGTACGGTACCACTGCTAATTTTTATGGAGTGAATAATTAAATTAATCTTGATAAAGTATTTTTAAAATTTGTTATTGAAATTTTTTTAATTAAATTAGTCTATTGAAAATTAAAAATTAATTATGTTTATTTTTTTGTTATTGTATTAATAATTTTAGTTAACTATTGATATTGTAAAACGTTAATTGACAACACAGATAAAAATTGATATGTATAGTTAGATATTAATCAAATTAAATATGTTTATAAAAATCTATTAATTTAGTCTTAAATTCTATCTCAATATGACTAAGCTAATAGATTTTTATAAACATATTTAATCAACATTTAATTGAATATATTAAATGTCATGTATCTTATCAGTTAACATTTTATATTATCAATCGTTGATGAAAACTGTTAATGAAATAACTAAAAAATAAATATATGGTTAATTTATAATTTTTATAAAACTAACTTAATTGATAAAATCTTTTAAAGATAAATATAAAAAATGTTTAATCTTTCAAAAATTAAGACTATTAACCCAATTTATATATGATTGAAGAGGTAATAAAAAGTGCAATAAAAAAAACCTCCAAATTAATTAAGAATAGGATTAGTATAAAATAGATTTTTAACATGCAATTTGATTTTTGTCTATTTTTACGAAAAATAATATAATTTAAAAAAAATATATAATCAATGCTA
>NC_029788.2:122465623-122466450 GCF_000816755.2 Arachis ipaensis
TAGCATTGATTATATATTTTTTTTAAATTATATTATTTTTCGTAAAAATAGACAAAAATCAAATTGCATGTTAAAAATCTATTTTATACTAATCCTATTCTTAATTAATTTGGAGGTTTTTTTTATTGCACTTTTTATTACCTCTTCAATCATATATAAATTGGGTTAATAGTCTTAATTTTTGAAAGATTAAACATTTTTTATATTTATCTTTAAAAGATTTTATCAATTAAGTTAGTTTTATAAAAATTATAAATTAACCATATATTTATTTTTTAGTTATTTCATTAACAGTTTTCATCAACGATTGATAATATAAAATGTTAACTGATAAGATACATGACATTTAATATATTCAATTAAATGTTGATTAAATATGTTTATAAAAATCTATTAGCTTAGTCATATTGAGATAGAATTTAAGACTAAATTAATAGATTTTTATAAACATATTTAATCAACATTTAATTGAATATATTAAATGTCATGTATCTTATCAGTTAACATTTTATATTATCAATCGTTGATGAAAACTGTTAATGAAATAACTAAAAAATAAATATATGGTTAATTTATAATTTTTATAAAACTAACTTAATTGATAAAATCTTTTAAAGATAAATATAAAAAATGTTTAATCTTTCAAAAATTAAGACTATTAACCCAATTTATATATGATTGAAGAGGTAATAAAAAGTGCAATAAAAAAAACCTCCAAATTAATTAAGAATAGGATTAGTATAAAATAGATTTTTAACATGCAATTTGATTTTTGTCTATTTTTACGAAAAATAATATAATTTAAAAAAAATATATAATCAATGCTA
>NC_029788.2:122467650-122474906 GCF_000816755.2 Arachis ipaensis
AGTAATACAAGATCTATTTAATATTTAATTAAAATATTATTAATAGAAATAGCTAATAACTTATTATGATTTAGTAATATTTTTAAATGTAAAAAAAATAAATATTTAGTACGGCCAAGTCATATTATCTTAAAATAATAATAGCAGGGGTTATATTACTTTTTTTTTGTTTAAATTGCGTTTGAAAGGTACCAGATCATAGAGGGTGATCTTGAAGAAGAATCAGAGAAAGAGATTGAAAGAGAGAGAGAATAGAAAGAGCAGAAAAAGTAGGGAAGAGAAGAGGTTTCATTGAATGAATAAGAGTTGTGTTGCAGAAAAACTGCATTGTAAGGTGATGAGGAGGATTATTTATAAGCAACCAAACTCAGTAGAGAATTGAGCAAGAAAGCTTCTAGCATCTTCTAGCAACTAACTGACTCACTAAAAAGGGGAGTAAGGGCTTAACAGAACTAACTGCTAACTGCCTAACAGAATTAACAGCAAGCACATGCCATCCTAACAGATTTGACAACAAGCACACAAGACACAATACTCATTCTAAACGTGCCTAATTCTAACTATGCCATGACTCCTATCATCATCTCTAGTTGTCCATCTTTGTTGATTGTGAAACACTTTGTTGGCTGCTAGACACCATAACTTCAAGCATCACCACTGCCTTCAGTTGTTGTTATCTGAACCAGTTGTGAACTAGTGATTTGCTGCTGATTGTGAACACTCAACTTGCCCCGAAAGTGAAAAAAGCTCTCAGAAGGTATTGCCTTTGTGAGGATATCCGCTACTTGAACTGAGCCTGGAATGTGATTGGCCTGAATTGCCTTGCTGTTAACAAAGTCACGGACAAAATGTAAATCTATTTCAAAATGCTTGGACTTAGAGTGCAGAATGGGATTAGCAGCAAGTAGGACAGCACTCAAATTGTCACAGTATAGCATTGGTGCTTCTGGTAGAGGATGCAACAGCTCCTTCATCATAGTCTTTATCCAAGTCAGCTCTGCCACTGCTTCTGCCATGCTCCTGTACTCAGCTTCAGTGTTGGATCTAGCTACTACTGTCTGCTTCTTTGATGCCCAGGAGATGAGGTTTGTCCCAAGAAAAATACAATAGCCACTGGTGGATTTTCTATCATCTGGGATTCCAGCCCAGTCCGAATCACTATAAGCAGTTATTCCCAAGGAAGTTTCCCATTTTAGATGTAAGCCATAGCTGGATGTGCCACTGAGGTACCTTAGTACTCGTTTGACTAGCTTCCAATGAGACTCTAGAGGAGCTTTGACAAACTGTGACAGTTTATTGATACTATAGCATATTTCAGGCCTGGTTATTGTTAAGTATTGCAAGCTATCAATGATTGACCTGTACAGCTGTGGATCATTGAAGCTGGAACCTCCAAGGGCTGTGATCTTTACTGTGGTGGGCAAGGGAGTATGGCAGGGCGCACAGCCCACCATGTCAGCTTTCTTTAGAACTTCATGAATGTACTTTTGTTGAGTAAGTATCAGCCCTTCATCACAGGTTTTGTTTACCTGGATTCTAAGAAAATAGTGAAGATCTCACATGTCCTTCAAAGCAAACTTAACATTCAGCTTTGCTATAACCTCTTTCACAAGCTCTGTTGACTCTCCGGTTACTATGATGTCATCAACATACACAAGCACATAGGTTTTTAGTCCACTGAGATTCTGAGTGAAGACTGAGATATCAGACTTTGTAGCTTCAAAGCTAATCTCCCTTAAACCATTGGCCAACTTATGATACCACTCTCTTGGGGCTTGCTTCAACCCATAGAGAGCTTTGGTGAGCTTGCACACCAGTGAGGGATCTCCTTGCTCATAGCCAGGAGGCTGTTTCATGTATACTTCTTCTGCTAAGTCACCATGAAGAAAAGCATTGTTGACATCTAGCTGTTTAATTGTCTAGGACTTTGATAGAGCAATAGAGAGTATAAGTCTGATAGAAACCGGTTTTACTACAGGGCTATAGGTTTCAGTGAAATCAAAACCAGGTTTTTGAGCATACCCTTGAGCAACCAGCCTTGCTTTATGCTTTTGCAAGGAACCATCTGCATTGTACTTTAGTCTGAAAACCTACCTACTGCCAATTGCTTCTTTATTTGGTGGAAGCCTCATTAATTTCCATGTTCTATTCTTGATCAAGGCAGCATATTCTGCATCCATGGCTGCCTTCCATTCTAGAGACTTGAGGGCTTGTGTTACAATTCTTGGCTCAACATTGGCTAGGAAGACCTTTGGCTTGACTATGCCAGCCTTACCCCTGGTTATCATTGGGTGAGAATTGACTACTGTAGGAGGGTGGACAGGATTTGCATCCATAGGCATTGGTAATACAATCTCAATATCATTGATAGGAATTGGAGTTGGATTTGCGGAGCTTGCTGTTGGCAATTCAGTCCTAACTAGAGAATTAGTGGAAGGGGTGTCTATTGGTTGCTGAGGCACTATGGAGTTAATTTGAGAGGAGGTATGAATAGCAGGGTGTTGATTTAAAGCAGCTTCCCTTGGGGCTGATTCAAGTCTTAAGGTGGTCAGTCTTGGAATGGATGGGATTTATGGGACAGTAAGTGAGGTATTATTGCTGTGAGTGTGATCTGTTGCTTGCTGAAAGGGGAACTAATCCTCAAAAAACACTACATGAAGGGTGATAATGACTTTTCCATCTTGAGTGAGGCATTTATACCCTTTATGAGAGGTTCCATATCCAATGAAGGTGCAGGAAGAAGACCTGAAGTCCAGCTTATGCTTGTTGTAAGCTCTATGATGAGGGAAACACAAGCAGCCAAAAACCCTAAGCTGCTCATAGGAAGGTTTCTTGTTGAACAGTTTTTTCATAGGAGATAAGCCATTCAGAACTGGTGTTGGCAGCATGTTTATCAGCCTTGTAGCAGTAGTGAAGGCATCACCCCAAAATTTTGTAGGCATGGATGCACCTGCAAGTAAGGTAAGTCCCATTTCAACCACATGGTGATGTTTTCTCTCAGCAGCTCCATTCTGCTGATGTACATGGGGGCATGAGAACCTGCAAATAACTCCTGTGACCTGTAACAACTTAGATAAACTCATATACTCAGCAGCATTGTCACATTGTAACATCTTCAATTTCTTGTTTAATTGTAACTCAGCAGTTTGTTGGAAATAATTAAATACTGATTTTAATTGAGCTCTAGATTTGATTAGGTAAAGCCATGTGAATTTAGAGAAGGGATCAATGAAGTTGACAAAATACCAATGTCCATTATTATCTGCAATAGGGGCTGGTCTCCAAATATCAGAATGTACAAGTTCTAGAGGGTGTTTGTATATAGTTTGTGATAAAGTGAAAGGTAGATGATGAGATTTGCCAATACAACAGGCTGAACAATCTAATTTGGTTACAGGAAGGAAAATTTGACAAGTTTTTAGTACTTTTGACACAACACTATGGTTGGGATGTCCTAATCTAGCATGCCAAGTCAGCAGATCATCTTTGTTTCTTATTGATGCAGTGAAAGCTTCTGGTGAGCTTTGAAGAACTGGAAATTTGTAAAGGCCTTGGTGAACAATGCCTTGAAGTACTAACTGCTAAGTATCTTTTGTTTTTATGCAGCACCTATCATCATGGAATTCAAAAAAGACATGGTTGTCACAGCAGAATTGATATACACTTAATAAGTTCTTTGTAATCCCAGGCACACACAACAGTTTCTTGAGGTATAGTATTCTAAAGCTCAAATCAGATTTAATGCATTAATTACCAACAAAGGAGATTTGCAAACCTGTTCCATTACCAACTATGACTTGTTCATTTCCACAATACTCCTCATTCTCTAGCAGATTCTGCTCATTATGTGTCATGTGATGACTAGCTACTGAATCAGGATACCAGCTTGGATCCTAGACTGTGGCAGGTGTTGCCAAGACATTGGAAAAATTGGCATGAGGCTGAGAAATCTGCTGAGAGACCTGGTTGCTATAACCTGATGAGTTGTTTCCATCTCTACTGTATCCTTAATGTCTATAGTCTCTTTCATAAAAATCTTCACTATACCTATGCCAGCAAGTTCTTGCTGTATGGCCTAACTTGTTGTAAAGTTGGCACTGAAGTCTGTCTCTTGTGTTTTGCATTCTTCCTCCTCTATTGAACTGACCTCTACCAGTTTGAAACTGTTCATTGTTTGACTGTTCCTGTGTCCAAGACTCTTGAGAAGATCTTCCTCCATTGAAGGCACCTCTGCCTCCTCTAGACATTCTTCCTCCTCTTCCTCGAAAGCTGCCTCTGAAGTTTCCTCTTCCAAATTGAGCAAAATTGGCTTGGACAAACGCCTCTGGCTTTCTGAATCTAGAAAGCATACTCTCATGTGCAAGCAATAATGCCTCTAGCTCAGCCACTGTTATGCTTTGAGCTCTTGCTAGTACAGAGGTATATACTGAAGAATACTCCTCAGTTAGGCCATGCAAGATTGCATTTACATGATCACTTTCATTGATTGACTTTCCAACAGAAACTAGTGCATCAATTGTACCTTTAATCGAAAGCACATAATCTGTCACTGATGCTCCGATCTGAAGTGTGCTGAGTTTGTGCTTCAG
Source organism: Arachis ipaensis (assembly GCF_000816755.2). NCBI lineage: Eukaryota > Viridiplantae > Streptophyta > Magnoliopsida > Fabales > Fabaceae > Arachis > Arachis ipaensis. The sequence goes on from NC_029788.2 coordinate 122,472,240, forward strand.
TTGCATTACCTTTGCCTTGATTTGAGAAGCGAAATGATCCTCCAATCTCTTCCACACCTGATGCATATAGATGCAACCAACCATTCTTGTAGTAAATGACTTGCTCATTGAGGCTAAGAGCCAGGATTTGAGTAACGCATCCTGCCTTTTTCACTGTTGATATTGTGGATTCAATACTACATCTTCATCATTTGTACCTAGATACTGTTAAGGAATTCTCTTTCCTGTGATATGAATCAGCATATCATTTCCTTCAATTGTTGAGAATGCTTGATCTTTCCACTGCAAGAAATTGTCTTCATCCAGCTTCATTGAAATCGGCGTTGCTGTGAATCCCTGAGCCATTGTGTGTGTGCTTTTGAATTCCTTGTTCTTGTGATTTGGATCTTGCGGAAGCTATGGCACCATATGCTCTGATACCATGAAAGGTACCAGATCATAGAGGGTGATCTTGAAGAAGAATCAGAGAAGAGATTGAAAGAGAGAGAGAACAGAGAGAGTAGAGAAGGTAGGAAAGAGAAGAAGTTTCATTGAATGAATAAGAGTTGTGTTGCATAAAAACTGCATTGTAAGGTGATGAGGAGGATTATTTATAAGCAACCAAACTCAGTAGTGAATTGAGTAAAGAAGCTTCCAGCATCTTCTAGCAACTAACTGACTCACTAAAAAGGGGAGTAAGAACTTAACAGAACTAACTGCTAACTGCCTAACAGAATTAACAACAAGCACATGCCATCCTAACAGATTTGACAGCAAACACACAAGGCACAATACTCATTCTAAACGTGCCTAATTCTAACTATGCCATGACTCCTATCAATATTGTCTTTGGTGTGAAAAGACATATAGATAGGATTAGATATTCGCTTTAAATATAACAAGTCGATCACATTAAATTTTGTTAACAAATGTAAATTAAAAATAAAATAATGAAGTTTACAATATATTAAACGCACAGAAGAATTATTTTATTTTTTTATTTATGGCTATTTTAAGAGTTAGTATTTGTGTGTCAGACACATTTTGAATACAACGTTCGTTCGACATGTGTATTTTTTGTGTCCAATCATGTCTTATAAAAAATAAAAAAGTTCTTCTCCAAACACGTTTAAACATATCTAAATATCATCATTTGTCAGCGTGTCCAGCCTTATTCTTAATATATATTCTTAAAATGAGTTTAGAAATACGATATATTATTAAAATAAAAAATATTTTAAATACTTTATATAATAGTTAATTATCAAGTTCATATAAATTTTTACCTAATTAAAATTGGTGACGTGGCGGCCCTTAAGTACCCTAGTCATATATACAAAATTAAAACACACACTCACAATCATCGCGTGATGCCTTATGCTTTGAAAATCAGCCGTATATGAATATGAATGTGAATACAATACAAGCTAGAGATGATGGAGGGGCCCATTATTATATGTTAATAAAACATTCCACCTATCCAATTCCAACATTATAAATATTTTAAGAATATTATAATTTGAATTAAAATTATATTATTCATTCTTTCTTCTCTTATTCTTACTCATCACTTAACTAGTTACTACTTCTACTACTACGTAGTGCATTGTTTAATTCTAATTTCTCTTTCCTATTCTGCACACCCTTGTTTTCATTCGAATTTTCTCTTCTTCCAAACCCATTTCTCTCTCTCTCTCACATGACAAAGCATTTATTCCATTTCGTATTGCACTCTCTCATCTTCTCATAGCAGCCTCTCTTTACTTTGTTTTTTCTTTCAGAGAGTTTCTCTCATTTTCTTTGCTTTTTGATCTTCTTGCATCATATTTTCATCACACCATATACAAGGAAGGAAATAACAAAAATTATGAAGGTATATGCATGATTCCCCACTTTCTTAGCTTCTTTTGATTTGATTCTCCTTTCTATCATCATTTTTCTAAAACGGATCATTCACTTTGCTTCATCAACTTTTATGCTTTTCTTATTAGCTTACTCTCTTTAATTAATTAATTACCTTTCTAATGGCTTTTACTTTTTTTCTTCCCCTTATATTCTTTTCCACAATTTTAATTTTTTTTTTTGTAAAGATTTTGTACATGCATGTGCCTAACATGAATTTTTCCTCAGATTCCAGATGGTTGTGGATATTTGATTCAACATCTGGGCTGGATTAGATTTTCTTTTTTATTTATTATTTATTTTCTTTTCAAATTTGTTAAATTTCTTTCTTTCTTAATTACATCAAAATTGACGGAGCTTTTTGGAGAACTTTAATTCTTTTTTTTTTTTTGTATGTTGATATTCTTTCACATGATAAATAAAGTTCATTCCTAATTAAGGATTTATTGAATCTGGGTTAAATTAATCACTCTATGTTCCCATTTTTTTTTTCTTTTCAGAAATTTGTACTGAAATTAGACTTGCCTGATGACAAGGCCAAGCAGAAGGCACTGAAAACAGTGTCAACACTTTCAGGTACCGAATCATTTTTTTTTTACCCTTATTAACTATATCAATGTTAGATCATAATTTTTCATATCTGAATGCTGATTTGAGGTTGCTGAAAATCAGGGGAATGCTAGAAAGTTCTAAGATCTAGTTTGAGGAGAGTGATAGGTGACCAATCAAATAATGATGAAACCTTAGAATCATGGACACGTCACATTTTACCAACATTTACATGGT
>NC_029788.2:122475027-122481360 GCF_000816755.2 Arachis ipaensis
TCATATTTTTATTATGAGAGTGAATATTGTGACTCTCATTTTAATATAAATATACTTTATATTAAGAATAATATTTTCTACATTAGAAATAACAAAATAATACACTACCTTAATAAAGACATACTAATATTTGGATTATTATCTAATAATTGAGATATTAGTTAGCTTGTCAACATATCCTGACATCTTAGCTTGAGGTTAAAATATTAGTTGGCATTTCACAATTTTAATGTTTTTATTTTCTTGAGAGGCACAATAATTAATATTTTGAAATATATGAACGTGTTTTCCAAGGGATGTGGTTTGTTGTATCAACCACAAGCCATATTGTTGTATCATATTAATATGAAGATTAAGTAGAAGAATTTTATGGTGTCTCTTAATTATGAGTGTAACCTTTTCTGTCAGTAATTAATATTATGCATGAAATTTAAAAAATAATCTTGAACATTCTTGAATAATAAAAACTGCCCAACTTGATGACTTGCTACTTGCTAACGAATGTAATTTTAAATTCTAATAAAATAATGTTTGGGGTGTGATTAAACTTCTTTTTTTTTTCCCTCTTTGCCTTTTAACTTTTCGCTTTAAGTTGCAAGTACTAATTTATAGAGCAATATCTGGAGTTTAATTTGAATGAAAAAATTGAAGGTCAACTAAAAGTACCATAGTTAATTGGAATTTTGGCTCCAAAAGATGAAAGTGACATTTTAAGTGTAATTCCAAAATTTATATGTTATAACTTATAAGACAAAGAGGCATACATTATTAATTTTCATATCATTAGTTCGCTCTGCTTGGGTTAGCATCCTCCACATCTGAAGATTATACTATGACATGATGTATACCTTCTTAATTAATTATAAATTACTCTTGATGAAGTGCTGATCAAATTGCTTCATAATATTTCTCTTGTTTGATTGTATTAGGCCTCACATTTGAAATTAGTTTATCATTCATTCATTCATTATATTCGGATAAAGTAATAATAAAATTCAGTTATTCCGTCCAAAAAGGAAAAGGATGAAATAACATATTCTCCTTAATTAATAATTTAGCAATTTTCATTTGAATTTTATTTTCTAGTGCAAATGACTCCTAATTAACCATACATCATGATTCATGAACTTATGTAACCTTGTAGGAATTGATGCAATCTCAATGGACATGAAGGAGAAGAAATTAACAATAATAGGAACGGTTGATCCGGTGAGCGTGGTGAGCAAATTGCGCAAGTATTGGCCGACGGATATAATCTTAGTAGGGCCGGCAAAGGAGCCGGAGAAGAAAGAGGAGCCTAAGAAAGAGGAGGCAAAGAAGGAGGAGGAGAAGAAAGAAGAAGGAAAAGAGGAAGGCAAGAAAGAAGAGAAGAAGGAGGAGGCGAAGAAAGAAGGAGGCGAGGAGAAGAAAGAAGAGAAAAAGGAGGAGAAAAAGGACGAGGAAAAGAAAGAGGAGGAGAAAAAGAAAGAGGCAGCTCCAGCTCCGGCTCCGGCTCCGGCGCCGGACCCGGTCTTGGAGATGGTCAAGGCTTATAGGCAATACAATCCTCACATGACTACCTACTACTATGTTCAAAGCATGGAAGAGAACCCTAATGCTTGTGTCATTTGTTAAAATAACCAATGCAAGCATATATTTTTCTTTAAAAAGAAAAAGAAAAAGAGAGAATATATAAAATTGTCTCAACTTGTAATGGAATATGGATCAAAATCTCTTTTGATGAGGATGAAGCATGGGAGACCACAACCAAGAAGATAGAAACTCCTTTTGTATATATAATTTGGTAATGTCTCATGTTAGTTGTTTTGATTAGTAATATTGTGTAGAAAAGGAATAAAAATTTTGGGATATTTGTTTTTTGGCAAAATGAAATGAGCACAAATGTAATGTACAATTCATAAGATAACATATTTTTGCCTCAATAGTAGCATCAATGTATATATAAACCAATTATATCTCTATCTATTAGTATTAAATGAAAATTAAATCATTATGTGAAGAAGATTGAAAACAGTAACTAATATAAGAATGAAGCATATATGGTTTTGTGTAAATTGTGATGGTCAAAATGGTGGAGATGGGGGTGTGGGCAACCACATCCACCGCCATTTTTAAGCAATAAAGAAAGTGTTACTTTTAATTTTCTATTTTGTGGCAATGTCATGTCCTTTGTCATTTGTGGGACATTATGGCTGAAAAAAGCAAAGGTAGCCCCATCATGCACTGGATATATATGAGGGGTGGGACTCCTTTTCAGATCACACTGTTTTTACCCACACATTTTACATTCAATCATGTTATTTCACTTATTATTTGTACCAACTATAGAAAAATCATAAAAAATATTGTATTATAACAAATTTATTATTTTGTCATGTTACTCCTGTAGGGTATAGCTAGAAGTCTGTCAAAGAAAATGATTTTAGGTTGATTTTTAACCAATGTATGTTTTAGGTTGGAAAAAAATTTAATTATGGAGTCAATTTTTTTAATTAATATCTCGACTTCAACTTAACTTTTTACAAAAATGTTTTTTGTAATACTTATGACATTATATTGCAAATGCTAATGTGCTCCAGAAAAATATCGAGAATGTAACACTTTTTGAATTCTAAAATCTAAATCATAAATTTAGAATTTAAAACATAAATTTTAAATTATAAATTATAAATAATAATTTTAAATTGTTCAAAAAAAAATTAAAAAATTTACAATAAAAAATAACTAATATTAACTAATTAAAACTTAATTCTTTATACTTATTCATTCTTTCTTTAAATATGCAAGGACTTCTTCCGATTTTAATTCGTAGATGATCGAAAATACGTACGAACGCTTTGACATTCTAAAAATAGTAGAAATATTATTTCTCTTTAGTAAATATGAAAAAATATAATTAATATAACATCAGTTAAATATTAGTTGATTTTCTTTTACATAATTTTGAATAAATCTTAAAAATAAAAACATTTTTTAACTAATCTATGCTATCATAGTTAACTTCTTAATGTGAACTAAATTAATCAAATATTTTCCACTATGGTGCATGTTATTAATTAACGGTGGCAAAGACAGAAAAAGATATGAGTGAAAAAGTGAAAACCAAGTGACTCACTCATGGGATTCTTTGGCCCCATTATATTGCAATTGGTTAATTCCTCATTTTTATTGTGTAGGTGTGTATGATTGATGTTTCATGGTCCACATGTATGTTGCAATGAAGTGTCATACATATCATCATCTTCATCATCATTGCTTTTTCATATATCATGCTTCCTCAGCTATGTATCTAGCCTCACACCATATTCTAGCTTTCTTGGCCAGCATTTAGCTAATGGAATTTTCTGCTCATAGAATCATAATGATAATAATAATAAGAGTAATTTGTTTGTTTTTCCAATTATTTTATTTTTTCAATGTGTGGTTCATGCCAATCTATCTAAGTAAAAAATGCTTTTTATGATGAGATCTATATATGAATATTATATTGTAATAGAATATTAGTTAGTGGTGTATAATTAAAGTAATGAGTCTCTAAATCCCAACCTCTTTTTGGTTTTTTCTAAAACTCAATAAAGACAGAATGACCAAAGCACCCACCCTAGCTTGCTTTTTTAGGTGGCAGGTCACCTTAGCTTTTTGTGTATTCTTGAATCCACATGGTGACAACTCTCTCACTGTTTTTTGTACTTCTATCTGTACAATACGAATTTAAAGCACATGCATGTGATTATTAAGTGTACTTAATGGTAATAAAAGAATAATCTGCAGATTCTGATTTATTAGTGTTTTCATTTGAAATTTATTTGGGTTGAGATTAGGGGTGTTTAAATTTAAATCGATTTAAATTAAATCGCTTATTCAATCTAATACAAATTGAAAATCGATTAAAATCGTATTAATTTGGATTTGATTGGACTCTATTTTTTGTAAATCGCTGGATCCGATTGTATTTTGGATTTACTTTTTATAATCGGTCCAATCAAGACCGCACAATGTGTTATAATATTATTATTTTATTATTATATCTATAATTATACACATGTTTAATTTGTTATACATTTTATATTATTCATGTATTATTATTATTTAATAAATATTTTATGTTCAAAATGTGATTTATTTATTTATTTTAATTAATCTATAATTTTATTTTTATTGTTATATTATTGTTGATTTTTTAAAATATTATTGAGATTTGTTATGTTATTGTTGGTTATTTAAATTTTGATGTTGAGACTTGTTATATATATATATATATATTAATTTACAAAACTGCAAATCCAATTCAATCTAAACTGCTTGAAATTGGATCGGATCAGATAAAATTTTTTTAAAAAGAAATCATATAATCTAAATCACACTGCAAATAAAATTAATGTTCGAATTGAATAGATTTTTAACTTAAAACCGATGCAAATCGGACCGTGAATACTCCCAGTTAAGGTTACACATGTTCTTCCTTTTGAAGTATTTCATCATTATACAAAAGAAGATTTTGACCCACTTGTGATTTAACATTTTAACTTCCGTTGTTCTAAGAATGTATATTCAATTTGGTTTTCAATTTAATTGAGAAAAGAAAAAAAAATTATAGGAATAGTAATATACAACAGCCTATTTGGAATATATATTAAAGTAAGATTGATAATATTAGATAATTATGACTGGAATTGTGAATTGATTTGAGTTAGTGTTTGGAATACATACATTTATATTACTATATAAATCAAATTAATAATTTGGAATGCATATGAAACTAATAAATACTCCTAGATGTATATTGGTGTTGATTTTTTTTTTAGTTTTTGGGTCTGTTGATGTTGAGTTTTGTTAACCATAAAAGAAAAATTATTTATATACTCGATTCTGAATCTGATTTTCTTTTAGTTTATAGATTCTTATTCATCATTTTTTTTTAATTAGTGTACATAAAAATAGTTGGGAATTGAAGAAGTGGTTGTCAAAATGGCTTTTTCCATTATCAAGAAGCTTAAGGTTGCTAATTACAACGTTTAATAAATGAGTGTGCCCACTTCTTAGACTTGAGTGATAGAATGTTAGGAATTGACGGATTTTGACTTCTTATTCAACTATTATATCTTAATTATTATTAATACATGTACCGCCAAATTATTTATGATAAATATATTAATAAAAAATTAATATTAGTTTCTATTTATTTAATTAATAAAACTAACACACCTATTTAGATTAAATTGAAATATAGTAAAGAAGACACAAAATTATAAGAGCTGATGTGCTTTTGAAGCACACATTTGGTCCTCAAAATTAAATTAAAATACTCAAATTAGTATCTGAAATTAATTAGTCTGATTAAATAATTATTATATTTTCAAAGGATTACACATATATTAATTTAATTTAAAAAATATCAAATATTAATCAATTTAAAAAAATATAATAATAAATTAAAATACTCATTTATTTAATTAATTTGATTACTAGTCACAAAATTATTAAATTAGGTGTTATCATCTATGTAAAAGACTAATTTAACTTATATTTAATTTTTTTTAAGTTTAAAATTAAAATTCAATTAACACACAAATAAATAATAAGTAACCTGGTTTTGGAATTGACTAAAGGATTTGGTCGGTGAGTTGATGACTAATCTTTGTCGTCTGTACCACCCCATTAGCGTTAACAAATTACAAAAGTCAAGCAAAATTAAATTCAAACACATCCACATATATTTGTGGCACCAAATATCCGAAGCTTTTTTTTTTTTCTTCCCTTTTTCAACAACTCTAATAAGTGAATTAGGTTCTCAACAATGGACCGAAATTGAAACTCAAATTAAATTTATGTTTTTAATTAAATTCAACATATATAATATGTCATATTAATAAATTCTGACACAATTAGCGATCTAACATTTTTAGATTTATAGTTTGATGAAATAACACCTTTTTCTTTTTCTTTTTTTCAATGGTATCATATATTTCTCTTAGCTTGAGTCTATTAACTCAAAATTATTAGGCCGAGAACGAGGAACAAACTTGACAACCCCTCAGGGAAAAAAAAAAAAAGATTTCGGGAGGTTCGGTTTAAACTTTATTTTACATCAACCCAGACTTATTCGTTAATTTAATTATATGGAAATATATATCTTTCTAGTTATTAATTGAAGAACAATGTATTGTGTTACTTTTTCCCTATTTTTTTGGGTATTATTTTTATATTTTGTTCAACTTTATCTGTTAAAATATACACATGAAATGCTTGTTAATTAATCTTTGGATTAGTTAAATTATTTTATTTCATTTCATTTTTTAAACAAAACGATTTAGTATCTTTTTTCTTTATGCA
>NC_029788.2:122481753-122491302 GCF_000816755.2 Arachis ipaensis
TTTTGAAAAAAAAAAACATTCTTTTCACTTTTTAAAAATATAATACACTGAATAATATATATAAACATCTAACAAAATATTGCCGTAAAACTCTCTTATACGTTATAATAAAAAGGAAAATGTTTGGAGGAACACCAATAATGGGAGTAGAATCATCATAAAAGAGGAGAATAAAAACCGCAAAGGCCGGTTAGATTGAAAATTATAAAGGTGACTAATTATAAATAATAGTCTCCATCGAATTATCACCTTTTAAAGTTGTCTTGATGGCAATGGAGAAAGAATAATGACTTTTGAATGGTTGAGAGCGCAAGCTATACATAATATAATATATAATTATATTTAGAATATTTATCTATTTTGGTACTCAGATTTTCAGACTAGACACTTTAGTCTCTAACTAAAATTGATTACTCAATTGATTATTTTCAATTAATTCTGTCAATCACTTAGGTCCTTGACTTCATTAACTCTAATGAAAAATAAAATGGTCAATGACAACTCTAATAGGGGACAAAATAATCCCTAACAACTCTAATATGGGACAAAATAATCTCTGATTCCTTTAATTTGTTCGAAAACGGCACTGTCTTCTCCAATTTTCATTATATCTTGCATAACCCTAACATTCATATTTTCTTTCTTCACCTTTACAGTCTTCTTTTCCATCTTTTCCTTCCTCTTCTTCATCTCCAAGATCAAGCTATGGTGTAACTGCCACACGTATCACACCTATCTCAACATGTCATGAACCACACACTTCCTAAATCTCTGTGACTGGTACACCCACCTCCTCCACACTTCACCCACCAGAAGTATCAACTTCTACGTCTTCGATAACAGTATCACTTTCAACCCCGACAACGTCCACCACATCCTCAAGACCAAGTTCCACAACTACCCCAATGACACGCTTTTTGGTGCGGTAATTTACAACCACACTTACTAACCGGCAAGTGCACCGGGTCGTACCAAGTAATACCTTACGTGAGTAAGGGTCGATCCCACGAGGATTGATGGACTAAGCAACAATAGTGTATGTTTGATAGGCTTAGTTAGACAAACAAAAATTGGTGCTGAGATGCAGTATAAAAGACATTAAACAATATCAAAAATATTGAAGAAGGGCAAGTAATTAAGTTGGGAATAATATATGGAGAAGGCAGTTAAGGTTTCAGAGTTATCTATTTTCTGGATTGACTTTTCTTTTTAACTATTTTAATCATGCAAGATTTAATTCATGGCAAACTATTTCTGACTAGACCCTAATTTCTTAGACCTTCCTAGTCTCCTCTAAAATTCATCAACTGCCAATTCCTTGGTCAATTAATTCCAATTAGAGGGTGATGATCAAATTCTAGTTTATATGCCACAAGAATCCTAATTATCCAAAAATAAAGGGATTATATGTCACGTATCCCATTAAATACAAACAATTAGAAATTCAGGATAATATATTTTCAAGCTATTGTTCAAGTAAAGAGTTTTTCCAAGTTTTACAAGAACTCAAATAGAACATGGGTCATACTTCCGTTCCACCCAAATTCATAAGATAAAGTACGAAAACAAGTATTGAAATATAAATCAAAACATGAATTAAAATAGAAAAATAATATTATCAATCTATACAATAGACAGAGCTCCTAACCTTAACAGTGGAAGATTAGTTGCTCATAGAATACGGAATATAAATTTGCATGGAATAATGTTGTGGAATATGTTGTTATGGAACCACCCTATTGGGATTCCTTTTATAACTAATCCTAATAATTTAAAAATCAAATTTCTAAAATTAAAATTAAAATAATATCTTTTCCTAAAATAAGATTTGAATTTAAATTCGAATTAGTTAACAAGTCTTCAGCTGATGGGTGGGACCACTTGATTTGTCCATTCTGCAGCTTCTAATATGTGATTTCTGGGCTAAGAACTGGGTCAAAACAGCCCAGAAATCGCCCCCAACGTTTTTCTACATTTTCTGCACGTGGCGCATGTGACGCGTCCGCGTCGTCCACGCGTTCGCGTCATTTGTGCAGATTCCAGTCCACGCGTTCACGTCAGGCACGCGATCGCATCATTGCGATTTCCTCCATTCCGCGCGGTCGCCTGAGCCATGCGCCCGGGTCGGTATTCGCTGGTCATCTATTTGACTTCTTCTCTTTCTCTGCAGAAACTCCATCAAATTCCGCCAAATGCTACATAAAATAAACAGTATTGTACAAAATTCAAAATAGCATCCATAGTGGCTAAAATATAATTAATTCTTAATTAAATTCAACAATTTAGATGCAATTTCACTAGGAAAAGATAGACAAGATGCTCACGCATCACAACACCAAACTTAAACTGTTGCTTGTCCTCAAGCAACCAAAACTAATATAAGCTTAGGATGTGAATTTGCATGAGAATGAGAGTTCGATTAAGCTCATGTCTCTTCTTATAGTGGGGTTTACAACTACAATCCTGAATAGTTTTAGCATCTCACTTTATCCTTTGAATTTCAGAATGATTGGCATCCATAGGAACTCAGAATTCAGATAGTGTTATTGACTCTCCTAGTTCAGTATGTTGATTCTTGAACATAGCTACTTTATGAGTCTTGGCTGTGACCCTAAGCATTTTGTTTTCCAGTATTACCCCCGGATACATAAATGCCACAGACACATAACTGGGTGAACCTTTTCAGATTGTGACTCAGCTTTGCTAGAGTCCCCAGTTAGAGGTGCCCAGAGTTCTTAAGCACACTCTTTTTGCTTTGGACCACGACTTTAACTGCTCAGTCTCAAGCTTTTCACTTGACACCTTCACGCCACAAACACATGGTTAGGGACAGCTTGATTTAGCCGCTTAGGCCAGGATTTTATTCCTTAGGGCCCTCCTATCCATTAATGCTCAAAGTCTTGGATCCTTTTTTTTTTACCCTTTGCCTTTTAGTTTAAAGGGTTATTGGCTTTTTCTGCTTGCTTTTTCTTTTTCTTGTTTGTTTCTTTATTTTATTAAATTTTTTTCGCAAGCCTCGTGTTTTTCACAGCTTTTTCTTGCTTTAAGAATCAATTTTATGATTTTTTTAGATTATCAATAATATTTTTCTTTTTCATCATTCTTTCAAGAGCCAACAATTTTAACATTCATAAACTTCACTATAAAAAATTATGCACTGTTCATGTCATGCATTCAGAATCACATAAAATACTACCACATTTAAGACTATTATTCAATATAGACCCACTTTCTCATGCAATATATCACTCCTGTATTTTTTATTTGAATTTAAGCTCAGGGAGTAATACATGAGACATTTTTTCAGAATTAAAGCAATAGAGAGAACTAAACTAGTCCTGGGATTCTAACTAATAAAGGATCATGCAACAAACAAAGCAAAATAACAGGAAACCGGAACATAACATAGAAAAAGAGGGGAGGAATAAAAATGAAAGGAACTCAACCACCTTAATTTTCCTAGCGGTCGCTTTATTCTTCAGGTTGTGCTCCTTCGCGAAGATGATTCGCCTCCCTTTTGTACTAGAAAACCTATAAGCGCAGCGTCAACACCAAACTTAAAAGTTTGCTTGTCCTCAAGCAAAGAAGAACAGAAAATAGAAAGAGATAAATTATTAAAATGAAAGAAAAAATAAAAGGATAAGAGAATAAGAGACAATTAGGATTGGGAGAGAGAGAAAGAAAACTAGGCGGCGCAAGCGACGCGATCGCGTCAATGACGCGATCGCGTGTGTATGTAATTCTTCATAATGACGCGTTAGCGTCAGGCACGCGTCCGCGTGCCCTAGATTTTGTGCGATTCGCGCGAAGCCAGCCCTGCGCCCGCGTGACTTTCTGTTCGCATGGCTTGGGAGCCACATTTTCCTACGACGCGTTCGCGTCATGCACGCGTTCGCGTGGATGGTCATTTATGTAATTGACGCGGACGCGTCGGGCACACGTTCGCATGACCAAATTTGTGCTTTTAGCACACTTCTTGCCTCAAGCCAGCTTAACTCTCTGTCCAGACACCTTCTACGTCGATTTTTCGGGTCACGCGTCCGCGTGGATGACGCGGTCGCGTGAAGTGGCATAAATCATGAATGACGCGGTCGCGTGAGCCATGCGTCCGCGTGAGCTTGTTTGTGCTAGAGGCATCATTCTTGCACCACTCCCGCGCAACTCTCTGTTCAAATTTATTTTTCACGCACACATGATTGACGCGTTGGCGTCAATGATGCGATCGCGTCGTGTGCCTCTCTTTTTTTTTTTTTGAAATATATAGATTGAGGTGTTCGGTTCCTGGAAGAACATAGCTGCATGATCAGAAAATTAGTAAGAACCCAATAAAATAACTAGGAAAACTACTACTACGAAAAATAGCTAAGGATACGAAATTATCGGGTTGCCTCCCAACAAGTGCTTCTTTAACGTCACTAGCTTGACAGTCAGCTCTACTAGTTCAGCAGATGAGTGGACCTCTGGCGAATAATCTCGTCTCCAAGATAGTGTTTCAACCTCTGGCCATTCACTGTAAATTTTTTGTCAGAATTTTCTTCCTGGATTTCCACATGACCATATGGTGAAGCTCTGGTAACCACAAACGGTCCTGACCATCGGGATTTCAGCTTCCCGAGAAAGAATTTGAGCCTTGAATTATATAGGAGCACTCTCTGTCCTGGCTCAAAGACTCTAATGGCAATCTTCTTGTCATGCAGTAGCTTGGTTCTCTCCTTATAGAGCTTGGTATTCTCATAGGCTGAATATCTAAATTCATCAAGCTCATTCAACTGAAGCATCCGCTTAATTCCTGCAGCTTCTGAATCAAGATTCAGGTACCTGATTGCCCAATAAGCCTTGTGCTCCAGCTCCACTGGCAAGTGACAGGCTTTGCCATAGACCAACTGATACGGGGACATGCCAATTGGAGTCTTGTATGCTATCCGGTAAGCCCAGAGAGCATCATCAAGCTTCCTAGACCATTCCTTTCTTGAGATACTGACGGTCTTCTCCAGAATCCTCTTAAGTTTCCTGTTGGAAACTTCAACCTATCCACTTGTCTGAGGGTGATAGGGGGTTGCCACTTTATGACGGACGCCATATCTATGCAGAAGAGAGTCCAGCTGTCTGTTACAGAAGTGACTTCCTCCATCACTAATGAGTGTCCTTGGGACACCAAACTGGCTAAAGATATACCTCTGAAGAAAGCTCATTACCACCTTGGCATCATTGGTTGGCAAAGCCACAGCTTCCACCCATTTGGACACATAGTCGACCGCCACTAGAATACAGTTGTTTGAATGTGAGGGTGGGAAGGGTCCCATGAAATCAATTCTCCACACATCAAACAAATCAACCTCAAGAATCCCCTGCTGTGGCATTTCATGGTTGGCAGGGAGATTCGTGGCTTTTTCACATCTGTCACAGTGCTTTACAAATGCTCTTGAGTCTCTGAAGAGAGTCGGCCAGTAAAACTCGCTCTGAAGGACTTTTGTAGCTGTCCTTTCACCACCAAAATGGCCTCCATACTCAGAACCATGACAGTGCCAAAGAATCTGCTGTTTTTCTTCATCTGGGACACACCTCCGAATAATTCCATCTGAACACCTTTTAAAAAGGTATGGTTCCTCCCAAATGTAGTACTTTGCATCAGTCAATAGCTTCTTCACTTGTTGCCTACTGTACTCCCTTGGGATAAAATTTATGGCCTTATAATTTGCAATGTCTGCAAACCATGGAGCCTGCTGAATGAGGAACAATTACTCATCCGGAAATGTCTCAGTTACAGCTGTGGGTGGTTGCACTCCTGCTTCAGGCTCAATTCTGGAGAGATGGTCAGCTACTCGATTTTCTGACCCTTTCCTGTCTTTTATTTCAATATCAAACTCCTGAAGGAGCAACACCCATCTGATTAATCTTGGTTTAGAATCCTGCTTGGTTAGAAGGTACTTCAAAGCAGCATGGTCAGTATAAACAATAACCTTAGAACCAAGTAAATAGGACCTAAACTTATCAACAGCATACACAACAGCTAATAATTCCTTTTCTGTAGTTGTGTAATTCTTTTGAGCATCATTTAACACACGACTGGCATAATAAATGACATGTACAAGCTTACCATGCCTCTGTCCTAAAACAGCTCCTATAGCAAAATCACTAGCATCACACATTAATTCAAATGGTAAATCCCAATCAGGGGGAGCTATAATAGGAGCAGAGGTAAGGTTTGCTTTCAGAGTTTCAAAAGCATACAGACAATCAGAATCAAAGATAAAAGGAACATCAACAACCAACAGGTTGCTCAATGGTTTAGCAATTTTAGAAAAATCCTTTATAAATCTTCTATAAAATCCTGCATGACCCAAGAAACTCCTAATTGCCTTAACATTAGTTGGTGGTGGCAATCTTTCAATTACCTCCACCTTTGCTTTGTCAACCTCAATTCCTTTACTTGAAATTCGGTGTCCAAGAACAATGCCTTCTGTAACCATAAAATGGTATTTTTCCCAATTTAAAACAAGGTTTGATTCTTGACACCGTTTCAAGACAAGAGATAAATATTTAAGGCATGATGCAAAAGAATTTCCAAAAACAGAAAAGTCATCCATAAATATTTCAATAAACTTTTCAACCATATCAGAAAAATTGAAAGCATACACCTCTGAAAAGTTGCTGGAGCATTGCAGAGTCCGAATGGCATTCTCCTATAGGCAAATACTCCAAAGGGGCATGTGAATGCTGTCTTCTCTTGATCTTGAGGGTCCACTGCAATTTGATTATATCCAAAATATCCATCTAGAAAACAATAAAAAGCATGACCAGCTAACCTCTCAAGCATCTGATCAATGAAAGGGAGGGGAAAATGATCCTTCCTTGTAGCAGTGTTGAGCCTCCTGTAATCTATGCACATTCTCCATCCCGTGACTGTTCTTGTAGGAATGAGCTCATTCTTTTCATTCTGGATCACTGTCATCCCTCCTTTCTTGGAAACTACCTGCACAGGACTTACCTAAGGGCTGTCAGAAATAGGGTAAATAATACCTGCTTCCCATAATTTCATTACCTCTTTTTGGACCACCTCTTTCATCGTTGGATTGAGTCTCCTTTGTGGTTGCACAACTGGTTTAGCATCATCTTCAAGAAGGATCTTGTGCATACACCTGGTTGGATTTTGTACATCAATTAGAGCTCTACCTGTAGCTAAAAAGGGTCTACCAAGTATAATAGAGGGTTTTACCTCCTCTTCCATGTCTAATATAACAAAATCAACAGGAAAAATAAATGGTCATACTTTAACAAGTAAATCTTCAACCATACCTACAGGTAATTTAATAGAAAGATCAGCAAGTTGAAGAGAAATACGAGTAGGTTTTACCTTCTCAATTTGAAGCTTTTTCATCACTGAAAGTGGCATGAGGTTGATGCTAGCTCCAAGATCACATAAAGCTCTCTGAATGCCGACTTCTCCAATGGTGCAAGGAATCACAAAACTCCCTGGGTCTGGCATCTTCTCAGGAAGGGTGTGTTGAATAATAGCACTGCATTCCTTGGTTAACACCACGGTTTCTTGCTCCTTCCAATTCCTCTTGTGGGTCAACAATTCTTTCATAAATTTAGCATAGAGAGGCATTTTCTCCAGAGCCTCTGCAAAAGGGATGTTGATCTGCAGCTTCTTGAAGACATCTAAAAATTTAGAGAATTGCTTTTCTTTGGACGCCTTCTGAAGCCTCTGAGGATATGGCATTTTCGGCTTGTATGCAGGGGCCTTTGGTAAGGTGGGATAAGTGTCAAGAGAGTCAGGAAACGGGTTGTCTGCACGCTTAGGTGGGGCGTGCTCTACCTCTTCCTTCTTCTCCTCTGGAGCTTCCTTTTCAACTGGATCTTTATTGACCTTGGTCTCAAAACCAGCCATCTTACCACTTCTCAATTGAATAGCCTTACAATCTTCTCTTGGGTTCACCACTGTATCACCAGGAAATGTATTTGAAGACCTTTCAGGTAATTGCTTGCTCATTTGACCCATTTGCACCTCCAAGTTTCTAATGGTTGCTCTGGTTTCTTGTATGAAACTCATCATCATCTCCCATTTAGAATCTTCTTGGGATTTAGAATTTGCCTGCTGAGGTGGTTGTTGTTGCTGAGACTGAAATTGGCGGTTATTATGGTTGTTCTGTTGAAAACCACCCTGAGAACTATTGTTGAAGTTCTGAGGTTTCTGAGATTGATCTCTCCACCCAAAATTTGGGTGATTCCTCCATCCATGATTGTATGTCTTAGAATATGGATCATTGTTGGGATTTCTAGGACCACTCCTCATGTAATTCACCTGTTCATAAGAGGGTTGAGCATAATCATAATTATCATTTTGCATAAAGTTACCTGTCATGTCATAGGAGGTATCTTGGGGTGGATTTTGAGTGTTGATAGTTGAGACTTGCATGCCACCCATCTGTTGAGTAAGTAGATTTATCTGCTGAGACATAAGCTTGTTCTGAGCAAGAAGAGCATTAACAGCTTCTACTTCTAACACGCCTCTCTTCTGAGCGGCCTCAGAGTTCACAGGATTCCTGTTAGATGTGTATAAATATTGGTTGCTTGCAACCAATTCAATCAGCTCAATAGTCTCCTCTGGTGTCTTCTTCTTGTGCAATGAACCGCCTGCAGAAGTGTCTAGGCTCATCTTTTACATCTCTCCTAAGCCTTCATAAAAGATATCCAGTTGGGTCCACTTGGAGAACATGTCAGGAGGGTATTGCCTAGTCAGTAGCTTGTATCTCTCCCAAGCTTCATAAAGAGTTTCACCGTCCTTCTGCTTGAAGGTCTGAACCTCCAACCTAAGCTTAGTCAGCTTCTTTGGTGGGAAAAATTTAGTGAGAAACTCTGTAACAACCTTTTCCCAAGAATTCAAACTCTCTTTTGGTTGGGAATCTAACCATAGCTTTGCTTTATCCCTCAGAGCAAATGGGAAAAGCATCAGTTTGTACACCTCTGGGTTCACTCCATTTGTCTTCACAGTGTCACATATCTACAAAAAATCAGATATGAACTGATTTGGATCTTCATGAGGAAGTCCATGATACTGGCAGTTTTGCTGCACCAGGGTGACCAGTTGTGGCTTCAATTCAAAGTTGTTTGCAGTTATAGGAGGCACCACAATGCTTTTTCCATAAAGATCCGCAGTAGGTGCAGAATAAGAACCAAGCACTCTTCTCTGCTGATCATCCCCATTCGGATTTACCACATTGGCATTAGCATTATTATTTGCCATAGTGGATTCTGCAGTCTTGCAAAGTCTTGCTTGTTGTAAACGTCGCCTGAAAGTTCTTTCAGGTTCAGGATCAAAGTTTAAGAGATGTTCTTTGTCTCTATTCTTGCGCATACACAAGCAGAAAACAAAAAAAAAATAGGATTCTCTACGTCAGAGTGCAGAGAAGTCCCTGTGAGGTAACCTGTGTAAAATAAATAAAAAAATAAAAATACTAATTAAATAAATAAAATTTCGAAAATAATAATTAAAAATAAATAAAAGTTTCAAAAATTTAAAAAAAATAAACATAAAAATTAAAATAA
>NC_029788.2:122491327-122498389 GCF_000816755.2 Arachis ipaensis
AGGAAAATGCAATAAATGAAAGAAAAGGAAAAGTAAATGTAGGGGGGAGGGGACAAAGCAAAAAGGAAGGAAACAAATAATAAATTTTATATATATATATATATTTATTTATATAAAATCATAATTATAAAAAGAAATTAAAGACTTTAATTCAAAAAAGCAAAAGAAAAAAAATTAACGTAAAGTGAAAAGAAAAATAATGTAAAAAAAATGCAAAATAAAAATTAATAATAAAATAAAATAAAAAATTAATATAATAAAAATTATCTAATCTAAGCAACCAAACAACGAATAGTTGTAAATCACAGTCAATCTCCGGCAACGGCGCCAAAAACTTGGTGCGGTAATTTACAACCATACTTACTAACCGGCAAGTGCACCGGATCGTACCAAGTAATACCTTACGTGAGTAAGGGTCGATCCCACGAGGATTGATGGACTAAGCAACAATAGTGTTTGATAGGCTTAGTTAGACAAACAAAAATTGGTGTTGAGATACAGTATAAAAGACATTAAACAATATCAAAAATATTGAAGAAGGGCAAGTAATTAAGTTAGGAATAATATATGGAGAAGGCAGTTAAGGTTTCAGAGTTATCTATTTTCTGGATTGACTTTTCTTTTTAACTATTTTAATCATGCAAGATTTAATTCATGGCAAACTATTTGTGACTAGACCCTAATTCCTTAGACCTTCCTAGTCTCCTCTAAAATTCATCAACTGCCAATTCCTTGGTCAATTAATTCCAATTAGAGGGTGATGATCAAATTCTAGTTTATATGCCACAAGAATCCTAATTATCCAAAAGTAAAGGGATTATATGTCACATATCCCGTTAAATACAAACAATTAGAAATTCAGGATAATATGTTTTCAAGCTATTGTTCAAGTAAAGAGCTTTTCCAAGTTTTACAAGAACTCAAATAGAATATGGGTCATACTTCCGTTCCACCCAGATTCATAAGATAAAGTACGAAAACAATTATTGAAATATAAATCAAAACATGAATTAAAATAGAAAAATAATATTATCAATCCATACAATAGACAGAGCTCCTAACCTTAACAGTGGAGGATTAGTTGCTCATGGAATACGGAATATAAATTTGTATGGAATAATGTTGTGGAATATGTTGTTCTGGAACCACCCTATTGGGATTCCTTTTATAACTAATCCTAATAATTTAAAAATTAAATTTCTAAAATTAAAATTAAAATAATATCTTTTCCTAAAATAAGATTTGAATTTAAATTCGAATTAATTAACAAGTCTTCAGCTGATGGGTGGGACCACTTGATTTGTCCATTCTGCAGCTTCTAATCTGTGATTTCTGGGCTAAGAACTGGGTCAAAACAGCCCAGAAATCGCCCCCAGCGTTTTTCTACATTTTCTGCACGTGGCGCATGTGACGCATTCGCGTCGTCCACGCGTTCGCGTCATTTGTGCAGATTCCAGTCCACGCGTTCACGTCAGGCACGCGATCGCGTCATTGCGATTTCCTCCATTTCGCGCGGTCGCCTGAGCCATGCGTCCGCGTCGGTATTTGTTGGTCATCTATTTGACTTCTTCTCTTTCTCTGCAGAAACTCCATCAAATTTTGCCAAATGCTACCTAAAATAAACAGTATTGTACAAAACTCAAAATAGCATCCATAGTGGCTAAAATATAATTAATTCTTAATTAAATTCAACAATTTAGATGCAATTTCACTAGAAAAAGATAGACAAGATGCTCACGCATCACTTTTCTCCACTCTCCGGCAAGAAATATAGATTGTTGGACATTAGGACATCATGAGAAGATTCTCCTTCTACATCATATACAAATTCTCATTTGAAATGGACCCCGAGTATTTCATTCTTTAATTTCTTTTTCAGAGTCCAAAATGACGGATAGTTTCGATCTCGCATCAAAGCTATCAGTACAACGAGCAATGTCGTCGTTGCCGCTCATATGAAAATTGAAGCGATTACTGAACATTGGTTCTGAGAAGAAGTTGAGGGAAGCGATCGGAGTGGTGGACAATATGGTGATGGAGATGACAGGACAGAGGAGGAGGGAGATGGCGACGATGACAAGGGGTCTTAATTAACAAATGAGACTTGCTGTCTAGATTTATGGGATCTATGAAAATGACAAGTACTTAAGAGACATAGTCATTAGTTTCCTGAGTAGGAATTGGTTGAGAATAAGTTAAGGATTTTTCTTCTTATGAACATTGAAGTTGCAGAGTGTGCATTGTGTAGCTTGAAGTTCCAGTATTAAACTGTTAGTGTTATGCGAGATATGATGAAAATTGGGAGAGAACAGTATCGTTTTTGAACAGAGGAGGTCAGGGACTATATTGTCCCCTATTAGAGTTGTCAGGGACTATTTTGTTCTCCGTTAGAGTAGACGGAGCAAAGGACCTAAGTGACTGACGGAGTTAATTATTAGAGACCAATCGAGTAATTAATTTTAGTTGGAGATTAAAGTTTCTGGTCCGAAATTTTTTGAAGACCAAAATAGATAAATACTTTTATATTTATTTATGTGTCTCTATCACTACTAGAAAACTAGTTATTACAGACAGATATTTCTGATGGATTTTATCCCACTGAAATACAGAGGGATTTTCAGAAGAATTTTTTGTTGGAAAACAAAAAAAAATAGATTAGCATAAATTACAAACGGAAAAGAGAATCCGTCAATAATTCCGTCGAAAAAATTAATTTTTTTTCGTGAGAAATGGTTACAGACGAAAAATCCGTCTGTAATTTAAATTTTTCGTCGGAAATATTGAAAACCCTAATTTTATCACCACCCATTTCACACTCCATTCACACTCCTCTTCGCCCTCATCCCTCGAACTCTTCGCCCTGCAACCCGCCGCCCGCAGCCACTGCAGTCTCTGCCGCCACTGCAGCCACACAGCCCCGCATCAGCCCTCGCAGCTCCCCGCAACCCCACAGCCTCGCAGCCCCGCAGCGGCGCAGCCACCACAGCCCCTACACAGACACAGCCTCCATCACCACCGTAGAAGATCCGTCGCCGTCGTAGGAAGCTGTGTCGCCGTGATTGGAAGCTCTCTCGCCGTTGTTTGGAAGCTCGTTGGCCTTCTCCTCTGTTCGAGCACTCTCCTTCTCTCTCTGTGTCGCCGTTGTGTTTCTGCCACTGCCCTTCCTCCTCGCTTTCATTCACGAGTCATGACTGTTCCTTCACTCCTCCATTGGAAGTAGAACTGAAGAGCCATGAACCGAGGTGTGGCATGTTCCTCCATCATTGAGTTGGTGTTGCGGATGCCATAACTTTGGTCTCTTGCTGTCGTCGACAATCACATTGTGCCCCTCCTCCCACACCTCCTCCAGAAAATTGTTCATGCAAAAAGAGACTACTTCTGGAATGCAAAATGCTTTAAATAATATGCTTTATTTTTATTCAAGCATTTCATTTCACTCCAATTCCAATTCGGGTTTTGATTCTATTTCAGTCAGGAGATGTCAAGCTTAACTTTTAATGTGAAGCTTGATGCTGCCGATGCAATTTAGTTATCTATTAATATTTTAGATTATTCTATCTTTAAGTGCTAAGTGTAATTTGTGACATTCATGTAATATTAGGATGGTCATCTTATTTTTTTTGGGTATCTTTTTATTAAGACAGTGAGATATTGGCCAATGATGTTAAAAAATAACATCCAATTTTATAGGTATCATGTAATGAATATTATGTCTATTTATGTGATTTTTGGCTTTCTTTTTTCAATTTACAGTGTTTGATGTAGTAAATTTAGAAAACAAATCTAAAGTATTTATTTTGCAATGGAAAAATTAAAAAAATTCTATTTTACCTTACCGATGGATTTACAGACGGATTTTCTGTCTGTAATTAGAGTGTAAGATAATTTTCCAAAGTTCAAATTACAGACGAAAAATCCGTCAGAAAATCCGTCTGTAATTATAGACGAAAAATCCGTCTGAAAGTGCGTCGCCTTTGGAAAATGGATAGAAAATTTACAGAGGAGAAATCTGTCGATAACTGGTAAAAATCTGTCTGTAATTTTCCGACCGAAAAAAATCCGTCGGTAAATAATTTTCGACGGGGCTTTTATAGAGAGACAAAATCCGTCGGTAACCAAAAATTCGCCTGTAATAAAGACTAAATCTGTCTGTAAATTTGTCTGTATTAATTCATTTTCTAGTTGTGTATCGAACCCTTTTAGACTTTAAAAAAGATTTTATGATATAGTATACAAAATTTTAATAATTAAAAAATCTGAAATTAATTAGAGCAACTCCAATGGTTACTTTTTGGAGTCCCTATTATTGTGGTGTGTCAGAAAAAAAGGAAACCAATCATTGGAGTAAGATGAGAAGGAGGTCTTCTCTTAGATCGAGAAGAGAGAGTCCCTCTGAGTGTGGACTCTTGTTACCTAATAATAACTTGCCACTTGGTAAGTTATTTAAAAAAATAAATAATTATATAAAATTTTTATTAATTAAATAATTATATTAAATAATTGTATTACATTAATTTTAAGTATTTTAATTAATTAATTACGTGGGACCACAATAGAGACTAAAGTTAGTTCCTTCTAATGGAAAAGAGAAAGATGTTTTGAGTTTCTATTTACTAGTTATGACGCAAAAACTGATGTGAAATTACTTTTTATGACAGATAGACCATAAATAAGAACTGTGATGAGTTCCCTAAATTGTCGTTTCATTATATTATGTACATTTCCAGAATAAATAGGCCACATCAAATTTTCATTACAATTATACCTACATAGATATAATAATTAATTCCAGGATATAATAAAGTTTAAATTTAGTGTTGGAAAAAAATTGCGGAAATAAGACATCATTTATCTCCCCCCGCCAAAAACCAACCTTAACAACAAAGAAATAAATTTGATGAAAAATTGTATTAGTGAATAATACTTGGTAGATCAACACTGCTATATAGATATATATACAAGTATAATATTGAGTATTGTATACGTCGAAAATTCGTATATGTAAAGTAGGTAAATACTAAATAGTATTGTAGATCAGAAGTGAAGTGATAGTACTATAGATTGGGGAAGAAAAAGTTTTAGCGTCGGCATTTTCATTAAAATTTAGTTAATATTTAAATATAAAAAAATAAATATATAATTATATATTATTAAATATAATTTTATATTATTAAAAATATTAATAATAATTAATTAATAACTATAAACCACAAAATATGTTATTAGTTCTTTAGTACTACGTACTGATAATTATATAATATCATTTTCACACGTATACAATAGTTACATATATATTGTTTTCATTGAGTACCCATTTTTATTCTTAGAAATAATAAAAATCGACGTCAATCCTAAAAATATTCACAGTATATAAACCCACGTCTTATAATTTTTAAACATTACACACATTTGTTTTAAAGAGAAATAAACTTCTTTCAACATATAATTTAATTATATTTTTCTCACTGATTTTTCCATATCTCTCTTCCCTTGACACTGATAAATGAAATGAAATGCCTCCTATTTATACGCCAAAATCTACTCTACATTTTCAATGCACAATAAATATTCTTTAAATTTTTATATTTTTACACTGTGCAAAACGAAAATATTTCCATATCTTTTAACTTTTCAACTAACATAAACACATGCAATAACCAAATTATTGTACGCATACAAGTTTTTTACCTACCTTTCATTTCAAAACTATTTTCCACAAACAAAAGCCAAGCCAGCATAAAATTTAGGAAGGAACCAAAATTTAATTTTTGAATATAAAAAAATAAAAAAAAAAATAAACTAAAATTTACATACAATTTATAAAAAAATTGAAATTTAGGGGGCCATTGCCCCGAAAGCGAATTAAGAGATGACGCAATATATATGTTGGTCATTCATGTTCATGGTCACAAACGAAAATGGGTATGCATCTAATAATAGGAGTTTATCAACAAAAAAGGCAAGCGGATTTAAAGATCAAAGGAAACTATATTATTGCAAGAAAATTATTGATACTCATTATTTGAAACAAAAAGAATGCCTATCCACCCCATGTTGAAAATTAATTAAAAACAATAAAAGTGATCTAAGTTGGCAAAGTGGGCACACCAACTAATTTTGGAGATTTCTTTACAATAAAATTGATCTAGTTCTCCTTTGTACGTGTGGTTCTATTTCCATATATAAAGGTTGCTGATCCAATTAATTTGTGTTTTTAATTAAGGTGGAGCTTTAATATATTTAATGTAATAAATTTTTGAGATGACCGTTTTGTTAAGGTAAAAAATTGTAGGTATTTTAGGATCCGAATTTCATCAAATACATATATATTTTCGGTAATTTTAGAAAGATAATAAAATAAATTATAATTAACAAATAAAATTAAATTACTTTTTTATTATCTTCTAAACATTTGTTTAAATTAATTTTTATTATCTCTTAAATATTATTGATATATTATTACGACCAGTTTTCATATAATATGATTCTAATAATTCTAATAACCCTTCAAAGACGGGCTATCTCATTAATTGATGCATATCTAAGAACATATAGCTAACTTATTGATGAATGTATCTAGGCACATATATAAATATACATTGAAGGAGGACAAATATACATAGCACAATTACCAAAAAATAATTTTATTTTTGGCATACATGATCAATAAACTGAATTTGATTCGGTGGAAAAGGAACCAAATCTAGTTAATAGGACAAGAAACTAATAATATATATAAGTAGATGTTGTAGATCTTACAAGAAAATGAGTAGGCAGCCATAGTTGGGCTCAATTAAAACCAAAAGAAAATGCATGTGTATGTATCTTCAATTCTTCATAGATGTTGAGTAACAAGAGCTGAGGTTGGGATGTAGCTTTAGAAACCCTATTAGTATAGTGTGTGTAATAATGTATGAAAAGAAACTACCACAAAGTTGGAAATCGTTTTTGGGTATTAGTGTTAGATATAGATTCATTTATTCAATTAGGGATCTCTATTTAACCATTTAAAATATCAGAAAAAGAATTCCATAATATAATAATAAATTTTTTATATAAAAA
>NC_029788.2:122498488-122503128 GCF_000816755.2 Arachis ipaensis
TATTTCCTGACCAAAAAAAAAAAAAAACTAAAATTACTAATTGTTATGTTATTGGGCTTAAGTAATTTTTTTCCCATTATATTTATTTTTTAGATTCTAACATTGTCAAACTAATCTTTTTTTAAGCCCAAATCAGAGTGCTTTTTTTAAAGATAGACTCATTTCAGATAATATTCTAATTGTCCACGAATGTATGTAATATTTGAAAAATAAGAGAAATAGAGCAAATCATGAGATGGCTATTAAACTAGATATGAGCAAAGCTTATGATAGGGTTGAATGGCACTTCTTATGGTACATCATGGAAAAGCTGGGTTTTGATGCTAAATGGATTAACTGGACTAAGGAATTGGTAACGACTGTTTCTTACTCTGTTGCTGTGGAAGGGTAACCTTTTGGCTACTTTAGGCCAAATAGGAGCATCCGACAGGGTGACCCCCTATCTCCATATCTATTTTTTTTTTTTGTGCGGAAGAACTTTCCTTCTTGCTATACAAGGCAGAGCAAAACAGATTAATTCAAGGAGTTCAAGTTAATCGGAGATGCCAAACAGTTAATCACCTTTTGTTTGCTGATGATTCAATCCTTTTTTGCAAGGGCTCACCTAATACAAGCCAAAGCATTTTGGAATTGCTAGAGATCTACGAGGGCTTCAGTGGGCAAAAAGTCAATTTGAATAAGTCGGCCATCTTTTTCAGTCACAACACACCTCAAAACACAAGACTAGCAATTGCGCAGACACTAAATATTGAACATATCGAAACCCAAGACAAATACTTAGGGCTGCCCTCCATAGTTCAGAAATAAAAGAAAGCAACCTTTGGAGCTATCAAGGATAAAGTTCAGAAGAGGATTATGGGTTGGAAAAGAAGTTTATTGTCCTCAGGTGGCAGGCACACGCTATTGAGAGCGGTGGGGGAAGCGATTCCTATTTACACACTCTCTTGTTTCAAGCTCCCGGACACGCTGTTAACTGAGACTCATAGCATGCTCTCGTAATTTTGGTGGGGTCAAAAAGGCGCAGAACGAAGAATGGTTTGGATTAAATGGGACACAATGACGAGACCGAAGAACGATGGAGGGTTGGGGATCAAAGATCTAAAGGCACAAAATTTGGCCTTATTGGACAAGCAATGTTGGCGTCTAATGAAATATCCTAATTCTACACTGTCAAGAATGTTCAAAGCTAAATATTTCAGATATACAGATTTCTTACATGCAGAGATAGGAAGCATACCGTCGTGGGGCTGAAGAAGTGTTCTTGAAGGCCCCAAGGTGATTGAGAAAGGCTTGTTATGGAAAATAGGCTCTGGTGCTAATGTCTGCATCTTTCATGATCCCTGGCTCCCACTACCATTGCCCTTTAATGTCCCTCAAGTTGCAGTGACAATCCCACCGAATTCGCAAGTGTATTATGTTAGTGCACTACTAAATCCTTATAGAAGTTGGAACAGAAACCTGATTGAGTCAATTTTTTTAGTTGATATATGCAATAAAATTTTTTCCATCAAACCAACAGAGGAGGAGGATGAAGTTAATTAGTGCTGGACAAAATCTGGTATATACGAAGTTGGGTCAGGATATAAAGTTGCTTATGGATTTTTTCATTCTCCTACTTCATTGATGCCTCATAACATACAGAACAACAGAGTATGGAATAACATTTGAGAATTGAAATTACCTCATAAAATTAAGATTTTTTTATGGAAGAGTCTTCAATGAAAAGCTTCCGGTTTTGCAACAAATCCATAGTCGGTTTGCATCTACCCCCGCCACTTGCCCAAGATGCATGCTAAAAGATGAATCAATTTCTCATGCCTTGTTCCAATGCCCTCTGTCTTCAATAATCTGGAGTCTAAATTTAATAACTCCTGACTTATGGCAGAGAGAAGAGGAGACCTTCATCAATTGGTGGCAACGAGCCTTATCTTGGGCAGCGTCTCAAATCGAAGGTAGACAAAAGATCCTCTTTATTGCGGCGCTGTGTTGGAGCACTTGAAAAGCGAGAAATATGTGTGTCTTTGAGAAGCTAATAAGCCCAGCGCTGGAGATAGTGCAAGAAGCCAACAGTCTAGTGCGTGAACTCAATAGCCATACCTGATGAATGCTAATAATTTCTCTTTATTCTTACTTTACTCTTTCTTAAGCTATTTATTTTCCAATTACATTTGATAATAATTAGGAATACCCAACTTCTTTTGTACTTCTTTATGAAAATATTACTTCTTTTGTAGTTCCTAATGGAAACATTCTTATTTTATAATAATAAAATAATATCTATCTTTAAAAAAAAAAACCTAATCTTTTTATAACCTAAAAAAGTCAACGAATTCGATAGCAAGAAGAATTTAGCTGAAAAATAATATACATTTATTTTTATTCAACCCGTGCTTTTATTTTCTACCCTCCACCTGGACTAAAACCTGAAGTCTTTGGTTTAACAGACGAGAAATCATACTTGTATCATTTTTTTTTATTTTAAGGTGTATATTTTTCTACTTTTAAAATAATATACATTTATTTTGTTTTTTATTATATTCTGAAAGAATTTAGTTCATGTGAAGAGAGATATTTTACATTTATAAATTTTTTAGAAATTTTATCTTTGAAAAATTACACAAAAGTAAATAGTACAAATAACATAACTCATCCTCTAATAACATAATATATGACATAATATAATCATATAGTTTAACAATAATTCTGAATTATTATGTATTATTATTAGCGGGTCCCAAATATAGTTTAGGACAGTATCTAAAACATGTTTGAAAAATGATAACATTATATATATTCCCACTCCACTAAGAAGAAGGAAATGCATGTAAACCCAACAAGCTACGTGGAACTTTAGGTTTATATTTGTCGGCCAAATCACCATCAAAATCAAGACATCTCAATAAATTACCAGCCATATGTTGCAACGGTTTAAATAGGGAACCAGTAAGATCACTTTCAAGGAGGCACATATATATACTTTACCATTCTCATGCAATGTCTTCGTGGATGCATGCATGTTCCTTTCTTCAAATTGATCAACATCAACAAAATTTACAGATGCGTGTTTTAAGTGTCTGTCATATAAAGACTTTAAATATTATTTAAAAATTATTAATTTATATTTTAAAATATTTAATTTAATTTATTATATTTTGATTTAAATTAGATTTTATATTTGTCAATTTAAAATTTTTTTATTTTAATTTAATAAAAAGTTATAAATACCTTATAAACTATCATAATTATCATATAAAATAATTAAAAGAATACTAAAACACATTTTAATTTCATGATAAAATTATAATATAGACAAATAAAATTGAGTGAGTACTTTTCTTGTTATATCAAAAAATTAGATAAAATATTAAGTGAGTTCTGTTGATTTAATTCTCACATTATGGTGTAGACAATATAAATTAAAAAAAAATTTTATTACATCAAAATATTAGATAAAAAATAAAATAATTCTCTTTATATTCAATTTCAATCTATTTTTTTATTTTTTATTATTTTATTTTCAATTTTATTTTTTTTATTTCAATTCTTATTTTTTGTTTGTCTTTTTTTTTTCGTATCATTTACGATAAGTATTAAAATAATATCGATTGTTTATTCATCTAGTAGGCATTAATAACTAAGAAAAAGTTAGGTATATATATCTGGGTTTGAGAATTATGTCATAAAAATTTATCCTAAAATCTTAAATTAATAATAGAGAAATTCTCCACATATAAGGGTTTTTTTATACAAGTCTTTACAAATGTATCTTCTTCTTCTTCTTACTGCACGTTCTTCTTTCTCTTCCTCTTCTTCTTCTTCTTTTCTTTCGTTTCTTGCCTTCTCTTTTGTCCTTCTTCAACCGTTATTGCACGTTTTCACTGTACCTTCTTCTTCTTCTTCTTCTTCTTGCTGCATGTTCTTCTTCCTCTTCCTCTTCTTCTTCTTTTTTTTTTGTTTCTTGCCTTCTCTTTTTCCTTCTTCAACCGTTACTGCACATTTTCATTGCACCTTCTTCTTCTTCTTCTTCTTCTTCTTCTTCTTCTTTTCTTTTGTTTCTTGCCTTCTCTTTCTCCTTCTTCATTTACGTGCTTTTCTCTCTGTTTTCTTTCTTCGTTATTCTCGATTTCCATTGTTTTTTGACATCAAGCTCTGAAATCGTTTTTGAAGAAGAAGAAGCAGCAGATGATGAGGAGGAGAAAGAGAAAGAGTTCTGAATTATGCATAAGGTGTACTTCAACGAATTTTGGGTGTATTTCTTAAATCCTTTGGGTGTAGTTTTGTAATCCTTTGGGTGTATTTCTGTAATCCTTTGGGTGTATTTCTATAATCGTTTGGGTGAATTCCTGTAACCGTTTGGATGTATTTCTGTAATCCTTTGGGTGTATTTCTATAATCGTTTGGGTGTATTTCTGAAGTTCTATTATCTTCAAATTTGGCAAGAAACTCGTTTTCATGGAGGAAGAAGAAGAAGAGTCGTTTATAATGCATGATGAGTAGCACGCTTTGGAAACATGAAGTGGTTGAATAACGTGCGTTTATTTACTCTTCAATGTGGGAGTGTAATGCGTATTTTTTGTTGGGCTTGTGTCAACTTGTAAGACTTGTAAGCCAAAAAGACTTGTATGTGTAGCAGGCATCTT
>NC_029788.2:122503149-122505693 GCF_000816755.2 Arachis ipaensis
TAATTTATAGATAAAAATTAAAATTAGAGGGACTATTACTCTCTCTTTCTCTATGTAACTTCGTTTCTGACTAACTCTTAGAATAATCAAATATTAATTATACGTAAAATACTCAAACATATAATGACAAAATAATCCAACTTTTTTGCCAACAACTAACATATCAAACTTTTTCATAACCACTAAATATGCATTTCTATACATCTATATATAGGTACGTATATGGTTGTAAAAAAGGTCATAGTAAGAGAATGTCTTCATTATTACCACGAAAAGTGATTAGTCTAATAATAATATCCTTTTTTGGTAATAGAGAAGCGGATATGTACCATTAGAAAACCACTATCTATATGATGCAATTATCATTGCACTATGATCATTAGTGTGTGAAGAACAGGAATGTCCCAGACGGCAAGAAAAGCTCTCAAAAAAAGGTCAAGTACTTTAAGGTCAGAACAATCAATTTTGGTTTTCCAAGCAATACCAAATTATGCATAATATATCCACAGCAAAATTAAAAGTGTCGGTTTTGGTTGCCGGGAAACGACAAGTATATAATCTAAAGTTTTGAAACAACACTCTTGTATCATGTTTTCCATAGTCATATGTGGGTCGCTATTTGTTCCCCTCTCATGGTGGAAAGTCACATCAAATTGAAAGTTACTAATGTATTTTGTCACTTAGCTTCATCTTAATATATAAATAATGTGCATCCGACCAAAGATAAAAATAGGGTATCTTCAATAATTAGAAGATTATTACAAATAGCAAAAACAAGCTTGTAGCTAATATTTTTGCTTAATTAACTTGCATTAGTAATTGTGATGAAACTATTTATTTTAAAAGACTAAATCGTTAAAAAATAATATAAATAATGATATTTTTAACATATTTTTTATTAAAACTTTTTTTTTTGGACTAGAAATATAATTGTACATAAGTCTTTAATTTTTCTTTGTTTTTAGTTTGTTTTTGGGATAACAAGCTAAGTGTTACTAAATTATTTATGCAACTCAGTTTCACCAAAGGTATCGAGTCACAAATAATATAAGAAACAACTCCGTTAAGTAGACAATAAAAAATTTGAACAACATGAATAACGGGTTGAAAATTTGACCCAGTGAAAATAAAAAAAAAACACTCCACCTGAATTATCCGACTAAAACACGCTATTCAATAATTCAAAAACTTTAACGATTCATTATATCCTAATATAACAAAGCATCAGCTTCACCCTCAAGTCCTCTGCTGTCGCCACCATCGCTTGGTCGCCAACTAGCCTCCATCATCGCTGCCAGGATCCTCCTCACCACCGCTGGTACATCAACAAGGATCCTCATTGACGTCGCTCTCCTCCAGACCAGAAATGAACGGTATCGCTCACCCATAGTGAAAATAACCATCCATTTAAGGATAAAATAATCATCCGCATATTTAGTGAATTGAACATCCAACATATTTTAATTGTATATAACTAAATCCAATCCAATCAAATAACCATCCACATAAAAATTAAAATAATCATCCGCATACCTACAAAAATGACCATGCTGAACTGACCATTGAAGTATCTTTACTGAAAGGCCATGGCAAAAATGACGCAACGACTAACACTGCTACTGTTCCTTCAACGGTTCGACAACTACTGGCGGCGGCCACCGATGAAGATGAAGGTTCTTCTCCAGTGACTCAAGTGAAAATCACGCAATCACTAACTCAAGTGGTCATTGATGTAACAAACTACGCAATAACTAACACTGCTGCTACTCCTTCAACCGATGAGGATGAAGGAGTGGACGAAGAAAAAATTATTAAGAGAGTAAAATTGTACAACCTTTACTGACTTCACAGGAGGAGAATGATAAAGAGTGATGCAAAAACAGCAGCAACAGTGGATGAACAGTGGGTAGGAGAAGGGAGTGAGCTGAGCACTAGAAGGAGAGGCGCATTCGGCTGACCAACGGAGATGGAGGAGTGTCGGTCTCAGCGGCAGAAGGAAGGATCGGGATGAATGACGGTGTGAGTGGAAAAGCGAAAAAAGGTTGAAATGGAATGAAAATGTGATGTGACGGTATATTAAGAGAGGGTTACGTTGTCTAACCTTAATAATTTAAATTCAAAAATTGATTATTCTAATAAATTGAATCTAATTTTTTTTAAACTATTATTCACATTGTTCAATATTTATATTGCTTATCTATACTTTAATTTTTCTATAAGAAAACAAGGAAAGGAGGTTGTTATTCTCTCGAAAACTAATTCATAAATCACTTCAGTTGAGTCTATCACCATATAAGCTACTCAATAATATAATTAATTGGAAAGTGAAAAAATATTATAAAGAAAAGAAAAAAAGAAGTAAAGCTAAGAAATAATAGATCAAGAGTAGTAAATATATTACAAAATTTTGGTGTCAAATTTAAAGAATTTTTATGTCAAACGATTCAAAAATTTTGGTATTATTTTCTGTTTTATATTTTTGTCAAATAACTCCTCTTTCTTTTCTTTCTCTTCTTCTTTTTTGTTTCTATAATTTTTTTTATT
>NC_029788.2:122505845-122507458 GCF_000816755.2 Arachis ipaensis
TGTGTTAAAATTAAAAAATTTCTATGTTAGTTAAAAATTTTGATGTTATTTTTTATAAAAAAAAATATGTAATTTTATATGTATATCTATAAATATTAAGGAAAAGTCTAGGGGCCAGCAATTTTATTGCATTTTGGCCAGCATATAATCAGCAGAGAAAGGTGAGCCATTGGATGAAATTTCACACCATCAAATGATCATTGATGGCTAATTGATGGCTACCAATAACAAATGTTGCTGACCCCTAACATTACTCTAAATATTATATTATTTGTTGAGTTTGCACTAATTTAATTAGACGGATAAAAATACTTAACAAGACTAAAGAAAAACTACATAAATGATCAATGCAATGGCATGCATGGTTTAGTTGGTTAAGACAAAAATATCATATTCTTTTTAGGTAATTCAAAGCTGTTAACTACTATATGGATAAATTAATCATGAATGGATAATGATTATCTGTCCAATGATAATTCGACCGCAAATATAATTATATTGAAATTCAAAATTCTATGAGATGGAACATTGTCGGGGTACACTATTATAGGAAAAGTTCTCACATACTCTAATAAGATAAAAGGAGGTTATTCTTTCTTCTATATATATATAGGATAAGAAGTTATTATTCTTTCATCACAGAATCATCCATCATCCCTAGCTAACTCCTTTTTCGTTCCTTCTTACTCATCATATTTTATCTTATTTCTCCATGAAGATTCGTACATGTTACTATGTTAGGAAGAGTTTATCCACTCTTCCTCCTAGAGAAGGAAAGTATATATGACCTAAGGGCACATAATGGACAAAAAGGAAGAACTTGAGGGAAATATTTGCAAAGATAAAAGGAATAATAATTCTCACTCAATTCTAATCTGTTTTTTTTTTTTTTAAATTAAATAATGTATATAACTGTTAAATAAAAAATAAAGAATTATATCACTCTTAGCCATTCAAGAAAAATGACAATATCTTCCAAACACGTAAATAATACCTTAGAATTCTTAGAATTTATCACAAAACATATGTTACCGCTGAAGCATGTATTCTTGCAACCTTGGTATGTAGCATACATAACTCCAGTTTTGCTAGAAAACTAACTAAAAATTTTAATCAACTAATTAAAAAACAGATTTATTATAAAATAAATAAAAAATAACTCATCATTACCTTAATTTTTTAAATTTTAAAATAAAAAATAATTTAATTGACTTATACTATAGTTGACTTCCTAAAATTTTTCACGTAACTATTAGTAGAGAAAACTTAAAACCTTGGTTGAATGACTCGCCAACGAGTATTGGATTGACCAACAAATCTAAAAAATAAAAATAATATTTTTTTCAGTTATTCTTTTGTCTTTTTTATTTTTTTTTTATATTCAACAATTTCAACCACTCGCGATGAATCATCATGGTCGCCACCAACAGTCACCGTCAACCACTATTGGCCGCCGCTGGCAATCCGTCATCGGCCAACCACCATCACTCCAAATTCTATACCAGAAATTTTATATTCTAAATCATAAATTTTAAATTATAAATCCTAAATTTTAAACCACAAATTTTGAATTTTAAATTTTAAATTCTATAATAAATTCGTTCTACGTTCTA
>NC_029788.2:122507569-122510840 GCF_000816755.2 Arachis ipaensis
ATATGTAGAATATACCTATTATAAGGCATATGGAGAGTTATCAAGCCACGCATGCAACATCTACAAAGAAAAAGGACAATAGTAGAATAATAATGGAAATTCTTTCATTATCGTAGAAATAGAAGAATCAGGCCAGGCCTCCTTGAATATATAGGCCAACACACACACATACATACATACATACATGCATACATACATACACTTCAATAATTAGCATACATAATTTTACTCTGATAATATTATAATCCCATTAGAAAGCTTCCTAGCATAAAACAAATGGGTAAAAAACATTTAGAACATGATAGCTGGATACATACACATATATCAAGCTTTCTTTTAATGTAGTTACACTTGACACAAGGTATATAATTTTTTATGTTCATGACAAATTAAATAGTGTCCAATAATTGATTAAGTGGCACGAACAAGGGGTGAGTGAGGCATTGGTGAATGAGGAGACATCATGTGATGAGGTGACATAACATTCTCATCAAACCTTCTAGAGTTGAAGCTTAGCCTTAACTTATTAGTATTAATGCTTTTCCAACGTTTCAGTTCAACCCTTTTCCCATTATTAGTTTCTCTCCCAGCAAAAGCCCTAATCCTTTTCAATGCAACCTCCACAGTCTCATCATCCATGTTAGCAAAGCAAACCCTAAACCAACCAGGCTCGGAACAATTGAAACTTGACCCCGGTGAAACATTGAGCTTCACCTCATTGATGATCACACGCCAAAGCTTCATTTCACCTTCAAAAGTTTTCTCCTTCAATAGCCTCCTCAAGTTCATCCAACAAAATAGTCCTGAATTGCTTGGCAAGCAAGCAATGTTAACCGTTTCGAGCCCTTTCGTGAAGAAACTATGACGCTTAGCGAGTCTCCTTTTGCTAATTTCTAAATATCTATCGATAAAATCCTCGTCAGAAAGCAACGATGCTAGAAAATGTTGAGTTTGAGAAGAGACTAATCCGAAACTCGACATTTTGCGGCCGCAACTCACAACATCATCATTGTAGGAATAAACAATACCAACCCTAAAACCGGGTAACCCCATATCCTTTGATAAACTATAGATTATGTGAATGAGTTCTTTCTTGCACTCCATTTCTAGCATGACTTCAGAGATACTCACAAATCTTGGAGTGGTAAAAGCGGTGGCGGCATAGATTTCATCACAAACCAAGTGAATGTTCTTCTCATTGATGAACCTCACAAGGCTTTTGAGGGTTTCTTTGTCCAATGTGGTTCCCAAAGGGTTTGAAGGATTTGTTATGATCAAACCCTTCACATTGATGTTGTTTTGTTTTGCTTCACGATAAGCTTCTTCAAGGGCTTCTCTTGTTATCTTGAAGTTGTTAGAACTATCACAATGAACAGGAATAAGTTGCACACCAGTTCTCCAACCAAGATCACGCACGAATCTGCGAATAAAATCGTAACATGCGAAATTTACAATCAGTGGATATAAATTTTTAGGATAAGTAATTTTATGACAGTAAAATTTAAAAATTATTTTTCTCTATTAGAAGAGTTAAGATAAGTGATTAAAATTAAACATGCAAATTAAAATTTTCACATGGACCACAAGTCCACAACTACTAATAAAATTGTTTGGAACTGTGACCGTATTGGTCAAAGAAGAGACTAGAGAATAGAATCAATGGCCTTGGTTTAAAAAGTTGACAATAGTGATTTTTCTACACATAAATTAATTTATTAAAAGTCATTCCTTCTTCTGACGAATAATTGACTTTAAACTGGTAAGAAATTTTGACAGATTTTATGGAAATTGTTCTAAAGATAGTGTATAATATAAATACATATATGCTAGCTAGCACGCATGCCATGAAATTTCTTTAACAAAGTTGGAATTCGCTTGTGCCTCATAAAGGTGTATGAATCGTACAATAATATTTCCAATAGCATATTATTTTATATTTGTGCATGTGTGTATGGTATTATTTGGTTCTATTATGTTCAAGTGTGGACAAAAGATGACATATAATACTACTCTTATAAGGTGGTCCTGCTGGTTTCAAAATCAAAAGTCAATGCCAAGTGTACCACTCAACTAGGGTTTTATCAAATCTCTAATTTGGATTTACATGTAATCATATACAATATGAAGAACGCATGCTTGTTGACCTATAAGGCAATAGAGCATCGCCTAGCAAAGTTGAACCTTTTTGCGAGTGCTTAATTATATTTACTAATGTTCTTATAATTTTTCATCTTTATTAAATCTTAGATTCTATTTAAAATAGGTGAAAATTCAAGTGCAGTTAGCTTTATGTTCATGTGAAGTTAATAGTTGAGAGTTGTTAAATAATTTAATAAATATAACTAAAAAATGATATTTTTTATTATTTTTCTTAAAAGTGTCTGAATCACTTACTAAAAACATTCTTTTTTTAAAAAAAATGTCAAAACTTGACCTAATATATGGAATCAAATGATGCTTGAATTTTTCAGTTTGAATCCTGAAAATCATTTATTGTGCCACTCCTATAAATGGAAAATAGCAGAAGTTGCGACACACCTCCCTTGCTAACTAAAAATTGACTATACCAATTTGCTCTTCATAATTTACGTTGCGCACTAAAAAAACATAAAAATAAAATAAAAGAGACTATATTCCAAATAATAAGTTTAAAAGATACATTTTATTAATTGTCATCATTTTTAGTTTTATTGTTACATTGGAATATTATTCAGGTAAGATCTAGATAGAGATTACTTTTGTTTTTTTGTTGATTTTTATACTTAGATTGCTCTTAATTACTTCTAGCTGAAAACGTACTCGTATTTTGTTTTATATAAGTTTATTTATGAATAACTTTAATCAAAATTGTTATAAGAATAGTATTAATTAAATGGCACTTTAATGAACCCACTACTAATATCCCAATTTCATTCCCTTTTGAACAAAACAAAATAGTTAATGAACTTTCTGCTGCCAACCACCTTTAAAATAAAGCTTTGATATGATGATGGGTGATATGTGCATGCATTGAACATGAACATGAAGATATATAGTAGTATAGTATATATATGATGATGAAAGTGAGGGTACATACGCTGGATAATAAGGAGTGGGAACCATGAAAGCATCAGCAGGATCAGCCAAACAAAACATTATTAATTCATTTGCACCTGTTGCTCCTCCACTCATCAATATACGCTCAGGATCATATTTGACCCTACCACCCCTCGCTTTTGACATGAAATTTGCCACACCCTGCATTCAAAAATATTTTAAATAATATAAGTAT
>NC_029788.2:122511231-122524463 GCF_000816755.2 Arachis ipaensis
GCAATATCTCTAAACAGATGCACTCCTTCAGGAGTACATATGGAAGCTTTGGAATTGTTCCTTATCCACTCTTCAATAAGATCGAAGCAAAGCTGTAAATTAAAATAAAAGACAATAAATAAATAAATATATTAGTCAACTTTGTCAAGCATGCAAACTTCATCTCATGATATTGTAGCCGGCAGAAAATCATATATTATTATATTACAGAATACTATATATGAGTTTAAAAGAAAATTAGTTAAAGCTATTATATTAGTCAACTTCTCAAGCATGCAACACTTCCTCCCATTATATGAATTTTAGAAGAAGAAGAAAAATTAAAAAATATAATTATATGTATAGATATACCTGATTTTCAGCAAGACCCATCTGGATAACACCTTGAGGATTTTTCGTTGGGTGAAATGGGTTTCTATCATAAGCTTTCCACCCATCAAAATATGGAGAGTTCTCTCCATGCTTGTCATTGGTTGCAATCTTGGACAAAAGTCCTTGGTGACCCATGATGTTTTTTTTTAATGAAGGTTACTATATAAAACTATAGTACAATAGAGGTAGCAATGGATATGAACGTGAGTGTTGTTAATGTGTATATTTATATTCTCTATGATGAGTAGCTAAAGAAGTGATGTGAGGAAAATGAAAGAGAATGTGATCCAATTTATAGAGAAAATTATGGCGTGAGGTGTGGGGGTTAGAACGAAGCATTAGATTTGAGAGAGAATGAAAGAAGAAAAGTCCACTTCGAACATCGAAGTTCTATGAAGACTGAACCTTAATCAAGAAAATGGAAAATATGTAACGGAATATAATGGCCTTTTAATTTTGTGTTGGTCAAAATACTCAAATCCAAATTAAAGTGTTTTATTAAGCTTGCGTGCGTTCTTATGATATCTTGAACCCTACCACGTGTGGAAGAAGTGTTGTTATGTTTGCATTAATAAGGAGAGAAAAATGATTTAAATTAAATTAATTAATTAAATACAAGTGGATTTTCATTTAATTTGGATTGCTATATATACATAGATGTCAGCTAGGGATTATTTATTTTTGCTCCTTTTACAAAACCATGAAAACATGAAAAGTAATTAATATAGTATGAGGGAGGGAATTTTTGTTCCATGTGAAGCTTCCCCCGAAGCTACACTTAAATACTTAATATTTACTTTAATTTTGTTGAAACAAAGACTTAGATTAGCTTGGAGGTAGCAAATTTTATCCCAAAATGACATAGAAAAAGAAGTAAGAAAAGTCAAAGCTGAAAATGGAATGAATATCCAAAGCTTAGGAGAATATTTATCTATCTTAATACAGAATCACGTTTCCAATTACAATTTTGGATGTTGTTTAGTTTTCAATCTATATGAATTGTTGCATAAATAAATAAGAACTTTAGTTGTGTTTAGGAATTAGGATCAATATATTGATGTAAATATAAAATTCTTTCATCGTTTTTCATTAAAAAAAATAGGTTTAAAATTTTAATACGGCAATTTTTAAAGAACCGCCATAATATATATTATTACGGTTTTTTTATTGCCTCCGTAATTATAAATCAAGATCAGCTATGGTAGGATATAGTTTTTTTTTGTTCTTTTTGTATTGTACTGTAATGTTCTGCTGAGATTAGAACAGAGAAAAAAATGTATGTGAAAGGAAAGACAAAAGCCTGAGTATAATTAAAAAATTATATTATATTTGATATTTTATTTGTATAAGGATTATTATTTTTTATTTTTAATAATAAAAAATTATATATTATATTTAATATTTTATTTATGTAATATTTTATTTATTAATATTGTTTTTTGTTATTGTGAAATTTAAAATATATATATAAATATATTTGTTTTTCAAACGCTATTTTAACCAACTGAAGAATATTCTTTTAATTTAGTAAAAACGGCGATTTATAAACACTATTTTAAACAACATGAAATGTCATTTTAACCCGGTAAAAATGACAATTTTAATATCGTTTTAACCAATCGAAGAATACTTTTTTTATCCGGTAAAATGATGGTTTATAAATGTTGTTTTAAACAACACAAAATGTTATTTTAACTTGATAAAAATGGTGCTTTCAAACGTTGTTTTAACCAATCAAAAAATACCATTTTATTTGAATATAACGGCTGTTAGAATCGCCGTTTTATCATATAAAAAATTGTAGCATTCTTTTAAAAACCGCCATAATAACCAGAATGATACTCAGGATTACGTTGTTTTCTGAAATTGCTGTTTTTTGTAATAATAACGGTTCAAACCGATCAAAAAAACGGTTGTAATTACCAAATTTTTTTGTAGCGTTTGTTGTTAATTTGTTCAGAAAAGTTAGACAGCAAAGTAATTTTATAACAAAGTCCAATTAAATTATTGTGCGTGTGTTTTTTCATTTTTGTATGTGTTTTTTCTTCTTCTTCGTATGTACGTTATTGCTGTGTTTTTTTTTTCTTTTTCTTTTCTTTTTTTTTTCTCCTCTTTCTCCTTTATTATCATTGTTGCCATCGTCACCGCTTCCTTCTCATCGTCCTCCTTCTCCTTTTTGCATTTAATTTTTTCTCTTTTTTTTTCCTTTTTATTCTTTCATTATCATCATCTTCTTCTTTTACTTAGTTAAATATCATACAATTAGTTTAACGATAATAAAAACATATCATTTAGTTGTAAATGACACATGAGCTTTCCATGAATGGTACCGAATTTTTTATTGAATGACACAAGAAAACTTCAAAAGATCACCGGTCCAAAATCGACTCACTCAACCAATAAAATATATTTAAATAGGTTTTAGATTCAAACGACATATCTTTTTGCAAATGACAAAAGAATGATTAAATCTCTTATATATTAGTTCAATACTCTAGAGTCAATTAAGCGAAAACAAAAACACATCATTTAATTAAAAATGACACAGAAATTTTTGATAAATAACATAATAAATCTTTAAAGAATCACAAGTCCAAAATCTTAATTCATTCAACCAACAAAATACTTTTAAATGTGTTTAGAACAAAAAATACATCAATTTATTGTAATTAACACATGAATGATTGGACCTCCTATATATGATTTTAATTCCATTCAACTAGTTCAATGATAATTAAGAAAAGTACATCATTTAATTAGAAATGACACAGTTAAAAAAATTCTTGTGTCACGGTTAAAAAATTTTAGTGTGAAAATTAAAAACTTTTTCTGTCATGATTAAAAAATTTTATTTTACAAATTCTGTACAATTCAAAACTCTTATCTTCTTCTTTTTCTTTCACATTCTCAAAATTAAAAAACTTCTTGTGTCACTGTTAAAACATGTTGGTGCTATTTTTCTAATAAATTTTATACAATTTAAAACTTTCACTCTTCCTCCTCCTCGTCATCATCATCATCTTCTTTTTTCTCTCTTCATTTTTCTTTTTTTGTTTCATCTTCTCATAATTTTTTTATTTTACCATTTTAACAAGAATAAAAAAATCAAATAAAAAAAATAAAAATGCTTCAATAACCACCGGTAAGAGGAGGAGAAAAATAAAAAATCACAGCAACATAGCAATAGCTAGCAATAAAATAAAGAACGACGATGAAAAAGAAACATGCAAAGAAAAAATGTAAAAAAAAAAGTGCATGATTTATGAGCACATTGTATAAGTGATCTTTGTTAAGTTTGGACCAACTTGATTAAATTTAATTGACAAAAATATTTAAATGTGTAATAAAATCGTAATTTGTTATTGAAAATAGGGTGGCGGCAAATTTGCAAAATCTAAAATGATCAATATTTCAGTTTTTTTAATAGAACTCATCAAATTTTTTTATTATAAAAGATTTCTATAGTCATGTAAAAATTGTTTCATTGTATCTAGCAATATGATTAAAATTTACCATTTTAACACATTGGTCCTCTATATTCAAATGTATGTGATTAAATATTTTGCTACCAAGTATTCATATTATACTCTACAAATAATTCTGAAATAAAAGGAATTTTAAAGGCTGAAGTAATTAATATGTTTTTCATGCTCATGCTAAGAAAAATTATAGATCCATAGTGAAAAAAGTACCAAAGACTAGTGAATGGAAAGAAAATGAGACCTAAAGAGAGAAATGAAAAAGAAAGAAAAAGAGAAGAACAGAAGAATTAGGTTTTTATTCTTGAAGTTTTAACAAAATCAACTTTATCAGTATACAGGTAAGTGTATATATAGACGAAATAGATATGGAAACTATCTAAAAAGAGTTGGAAGAAATTTTGTAACTAACTGGACAGTTTAGCATACTTGTAAAGAAATTTCTAACTATTTTTGCTTCTCTTTTTCTGCTCTTCTTTGAGTATTTGTTCTTCACACATTTTATCATGTTTCCGTAAATTCAAGAGAGCTGAATTTGATGAATTCTGTACCTTGAGTTTGTCTCTAAGTAACATGAAAGCAGCTGAGGGAAGTGCCTTTGTGAATGTGTCAGCAATCCAAACCATGCTTGGTACATGACTTACATGTATCACTCTTTTTGACACATAATCCCTCACAAAATGCATGTCGATCTCAAAATTCTTTGATTTTGAATGGAGAATAAGATTTGCAGCTAGAAGTACTACACTTTGATTATCACAGTAAGCCATAGGTACCTCTGTCGCACTCTATTTTAATTCACCAATGAGGCCTTTAATCTAAATCAGTTCAGCTGCCAAATCTGTCAAGGCCCTATATTCTGCCCCTGTACTCGACCTAGTTACCACACCTTGTTTCTTTGAATGCCATGAGACCAAATTTCTTCCCAAAAAGACACAAAAACCTCCAATAGATTTTCTGTCACTTGGATCACTTGCTCAATTAGAGTCACAATACTATGTAATCTTCAATGAAAAGTCTTTGTGAAGCCTTAGACTATATGATGTTGTTCCACTTACACACCGCAAAATTCGCTTAACCAATTGCCAATGACTCTCCAAGGGAGTTTGGCATGAACTGAGCTACTTTATTGACACTATATGCCAAATCCGGTTTGGTGACAGTCAAGTACTGAAGACTGCTAACAACAGATCAATACAAGTGAGGATTGTCAAAGGGTGCACCACCTGTTGTAACACCCTACCACACAGAGCTTTATACCTAGGATGTAAAATTGAGGTGGCGAGGCGCTACGACCTCTAAAATAAAAACTTATATATACAAAATAGTTGAAGGAGATTTATTCTAGGAGCCTTCGAAGGAAAGTTAAAATAAAAAACGGAAAAACGAAAAGCGCAACACTTACGACACATAAACGTTAAACAAAAAAGATAGGAGAAGCTAACATAGATATAACCAAAAGAGAATTCCAACGTACCAATATCAAAGCTCAAGACTTAGCTCGCGAAGAAGCTACAGAACCTATTTCTCCAAAATAGCCTCTAAGAGAAAGTTAATACATCAAATACATAGGCAGTGGAGATAAAAGTATCTAGATATATACATATATATAAGATAAAGCCCCAAAGACAAGGATCTCCACTATTAGAAGCTTCCAGCATGCCTCAGCGAGGTGCCGCCTGACCTGTATCTGAAAACCACAAATATCCGTATGGAATGAGAACCAGAGGTTCTCAGCATGGTAAAGGTTCCACATATATAAGATATAAGGTCCTGGAAATGTCAGAGGCAATTCTAAAACACCGACACTCATATTATAAAACTTAAAGAACTAAGACAGAAACCATGAATTGGGGTAGTTCTCTAAGGTTTTCTAAACTTAACCACTTCCTTAAATCTAACTAAAACTTAACTAGAACCCTAACTCTCTTTGCCTTTCCTCCGTTCCTCCATCTTCGATGAAATTACAGAGACAAACAAGCAGACAATGGCAAACACAGGTAGAATATAAGTAATACAGATAGCAAATATAAAAAATTGCATGTTATAATCACTTAGGCAATCCCAATTAATTCACAATCAAGCGATACAAGCAATATGCGTATGATGCATGCCTGTCCTATGGCTGATGAGTCTCATCTATCGGTTATCAAGCCAACTCGACAAGTCCTGGTAGCTAACCATTGGACTGTCACTCTGTCGTGCATCCCCAACTCGAGTAATACTCAATCATAATCATAATCATACAACACCCACACTAGTGTTTATCCTCGGGGGCGAGCTCATCCGGAACTTTCACAGTGCCCGGCCATACTTACGATATAGGGTCAACAGAGTATCGAGTCTCAACCTGAAACACGTGGTGGCAAGCCATGGTACTTTACCCAGGGAAACTCGTATCTCAGATAATCATTTCACATTCATTCATTA
Source organism: Arachis ipaensis (assembly GCF_000816755.2). Lineage (NCBI taxonomy): Eukaryota > Viridiplantae > Streptophyta > Magnoliopsida > Fabales > Fabaceae > Arachis > Arachis ipaensis. The sequence continues at coordinate 122,517,513 of NC_029788.2, forward strand.
ACATTTCATAATCATTCATATGTCCATAACATCACTTATACATCATAATATTGCATTTTTTTTGCATAACTCATCATAACCCGGAGTAGATGGGGTGAAACCACAACTCTTGCGTCTATCCGGGAAGCCTCTATACTAACTAACCTGGAGCAAGTGGGACGAGACCACAACCCTTGCATCTACCCAGGAGGTACGTTCTCATATGCCTAGTAGGAATAAAGGAGGGGATCCTAACCTCCCACTATTTTGCTGGGGCAATTTTACAATACCAGGAGGAATAACGAAGGGGATCCTCACCTTCCACCATCTCTTGGGGTCGCACTTTCGAGAAAGAGTACTCAGATGTAACATTTATTCCTTTCTTTAAGCAGTTTCATAATTCAAGTAGTATATATATATATACATATACATATGCACCCTTCCTCCTCATACCTAAATCATCACTTCTCAAACTTTCTTCATCTCCAAGTTACCACCTATTCCTAGCTCCATCTCACTACTAGGCATACTACTAAGATCTAGGGTTAGAAGAGTAAAAAATTAGAGGTTTAAAGGTTTGAAACTAGGTTTTTAAAACATAAAATTAGGTTTGCTAAAAACAGGGGTCACGCATACGCATAAGCCACGCGTACGCGTGGGCGTGCATTTTGGCCCATTCGCGTACGCATAGCCTTGTCCACGTACACATGTATGCTGGATAGAAACGAGCCATCATGAATGAAGGGTATGCATACGCATACAGTGCAGATTGACCAGAAATGGCTAAGTCTGCAGAATTTCAGTTTTTTCCTCCGAACTTCCAACACGCATAACTTTTTTGTTTTAAAACATTTTTCATCCGTTTTTCGTTTTAAAATAGATTTGAAACAAATTAGGGGTCCGAAAGTCAAGTTATGGCTCGCCAAAGTTCGGCTAAAAAATCAGTTTTTTTACAAAAAAAAACCTCAAACCTCAATTTTCATTGAAACCAAACTCAATTCCCACTTCCTATACATGTATCCAACACAACAACATACCATTTAAAATGCCAAAACCTCTACATCCTAGGTCAATCAATTATACTCCTATATACACAATCCTTATACACATTACTCAACTAACCAACACTACAACATATCATACACAGCAACACAACCCCACCTCCTACCACAACTAGTCATACCTCAATTTTACCTATAAGATCATCAATAATTCATTATATATACATATTCATTCTTATCATTTATCAATCATCCTCAAATAATCATTTAGCATTCTACTTCCATCACCAACATCCATTACCAAACTAATAATCAACCTACTTCAACAATTATTATCAAGGTACTAAGCATTTAACACATTCATACATTCACACCTAGTCTATGATCATCTAGCTTAAGTTTTCACAAGACATTATATATTAAATACAAGAAACCTAAACCATACCTTGGCCGGTTCCTCCCTAAGCTCAAAAATACCAAAACTCAAGCCTCAAGATTCCCAATTAACTACAACAATTTCAGCCACCAAGAGTTTGTTCCTAGAGCTCCAGTTCACCAATTCAAACTCCAAATTAACATAAATTCAATCTAATTCATACAATTCACTAAATTATCATTAGGGTACACAAAATTAGACAAACAAAAAGGGTTTAGAGTTTTCTTACCTTACCCATTAATGATTGGAGTATAATCCAACAATTATCCAGTGTTAGATTGCACCTAAACCACCAAAATCATCAAAATCACTCAAAACTTAAACAAATTTCATGGAGAAAAGGGGCATAGAGAACTGGACACGAATTGGAGAGAGACTTACCACTTCGTTCAAATAAAATTGAAGAGGACTCCGAGACGAACGCGTGGCCGCAAACAACTCGTCAATCGGAGCTCCAGATTGAAAGTTACGAAGGATTGAAGTTGGAAGTGGAATATGGGGTTAGGGTTCTATCACTCTTCTCTCTTCTCACCGTGGGTTTCCCTTTCAAAAATGAAAGTTGAGGTGTTGTGGCTGCATGGGGGAAGAAAGGGATCATATGGGTTGGGCCTTAGGCCTAATATGGGTCCGGTTCAATCGGTTTGGTCCGTTCGGCCCAATCTTAGGCCAAATTCTTTAAAATTAGTGTCAAAATTCTTGTTTTAATTAGCTCTATCCTATTAAACTATAAAATTTATATTTATAATTTTTTTTATTAAAAATTAATTTATTAATTAATTATTTACTAATTTCACTGGGTTTACACCTGTGGCTTCAATTTTTACAGTGGAGAGGAGTGGTGTGTGACACAATTTGCAGCCACTCATATTAGCATTTGCCAACAGATCCTGAACATACTTTTCTTGAATCATCATTAAGCCTCCATCATCCGTTCTTGTCACCTGAATACCCAAAAAATAATACAAATTACCCATGTCCTTTAATGCAAAGGCTGAATTCAACCTTCGAGTGACTTCAGTAATGACCTCAGCAGAGCTCTCAATAACTATGATATCATCCACATAGATCAAAACATAGGTGATGGAGGAGTGATCATGCTTCACAAAGACATACACATCCGATTTGGTGGCCGAGAATCCCAAATTTTGAAGTGTTGTTGAGAGCTTATGGTACCAGGCTCGTGGTGCCTACCTCAACCCATACAGGGCATTGGTGAGTTTGCACACGAGGTTAGGATTTTCCTCTTGTATATCCTTGCGGATACCACTGTATACATCTCCAATGAGCTCTCCATGCAAGAAATAATTATTTACATCCAACTGTCTTATAGACCAGGACCTTGTTAAAGTTATAGTCAAGATGATACGAATGGAAGTTGGTTTAACAATAGTACTATATGTTTCTGTGAAATTAAAACCTGGCCGTTGAGAGAATCCATGGGCTACTAACCGTGCTTTGTGTTTCTACTTGAGCCTAAAAATCCATTTGCTACCTATGGCCTCTGAGCCAACGGGTAATGGGATAAGCTTCCAGCTGCGATTCTTTAAGAGATCATCAAATTCAGCACCCATGGCGGCCTTCCATAGAAGATCAGCCAAGGCTTGTTTAACACTCGTCGGTTCAACACAAGCTTGGAAGGCCCTCAGTCTTAGGGAGCCTAACTTGGTACGAGTGATTATAGGGTGAATATTTGTTGTATCTTGGTGTGTACTGTGTCATGAAGGCCCATAGAAGAACAATCTCTAGGTCTGAGATAGGCACTGGGATCAAAGTGTCAGATGGGGATGTATGTGACGGATTAGAGTGATTGGTTGTGGTGATTGAATAAGAAAGACACAGAGATGAGAGTGGAACTAAGGGTGAGGGAATTGGTACAAGGACAGGGGGTGAAAAAAAAAGAATTGAGTGGCAAGGGAGGTGGAATAGATGAGGTTAGAGGATTTGAAGCCGGTGAAGTAATTGGAACTTGAGTTGATGATAAGGGTGGTGAGTTGATGGGGGAAGAGTTAAGGATAATGGGAAGGGGTGGTAGAGGTGTATAGTTGGGTGATTGCTGCCTATTTTGATTTGCAGCGTTGAATTCTGAGGTTGGATCCTTGAATGGGAATTTAGATTCATTAAATATCACGTGTCTTGTGATTATCACTCTTCCTGATGGTGTCAGGAATTTATACCCTTTGTGATTGGTTTCATAACCAATGAACACATTGGGAGTTGATCTGAAATCAAGTTTGTGCTTGTTGTATGGTTTGAGATAAGGGAAGCATAGACAGCCAAACACCCTTAAATTTACATATGGAGGATGTTTATTGAACAATTTTTCAACTAGTGACATGCCATTCGGCAATGGTGTTGGAAGAACATTGATTAATTAGGCTGCTGTTGTAAATGTCTCTCTCCAAAATTTGATAGGCATGGAAGCCGCTGCCTATCATAGCCCCAGGCTTGTGTTCTTTCTGCATACTGTGGCTGAGTCCTACTAGAACCCTGTCCTCTCATGAATTGTCATCTGCCTCTGAAGCCTCCTCTGAACACTCCTCTTTGAGCAAAATTTTCTTGAAATCTATCTTGAGAACTTTCTTGATCAAATTGGCTTATGTAACCAGATTCAGCAGCATTAGCTTGCAAGAATTGTCCTGACTCTAGCTTCCTAAACCTTTCTATCATGCTCTCATGTGCAAACAGTACCCCCTCCAGCTCAGCTGCATTGATTCCTTGAGATCTTGTTAAAAGTGAAGTGAGCAGTGGTGTATATTCCTCTATTAAACCGTGCAGCAATGCATTCATATGATCACTCTCACTCACTGTCTTTCCAATAAACACCAGTGCATTAATCGTGCTCTTAATTGTTAACACATAGTCACTCACAAAAGCACCAATTCGAGTATTGCTCATCTTATTTCTCAACTGCATTACTCTAGCTCAAATTTATGAAGCAAAATGACTCTCTAACCTATTCCAGATCTGATAGGTAAACGTATATCCAATCATTCGAGTTGTGTATGGTTTTGTCATTGAAGCTAGTAGCCAGAACTTCAGCAGCGCATCTTGCTTCTTCCATTTTTGAAATCCTTGATTCACTTCTCCATTTTTTAAAAAACTATTGAGGAATTCTCTGTCCAATGATGTGAAGTGATCTAACAAATCACTACCTTCAATCATTGTTTTTACTTAATCCTTCCACTATAGAAAATTGTTGTTATCAAGCTTCATGTAGATTGAATTTACTGTGAAATCAGGAGCGCTTGCCGTGTGTACTGAGCTTTGGTTATTTGAAGCAACAATTAGCAAAATTTCTTATTGCAGTCATTTGTGGTGAGGTTCAAGCTCTGATAACATGAAGAAAATACCTAGAGACTAGTGAGTGGGAAGAAGATGAGATCAGAAAAAAGAAATGAAGAAGAGAGAAAAGGGGGAAAGAATAGAGGAATTAGGTTTTCATTCTTGAAGTTTCAGCAAAATCAACTTTACCAGTATACAATGTAAGTGTATGTATAGACAAAATAGAGATGAAAACTATCTAGAAGGAACCGGAAAAAAAACTTTGTGACTAACTGGAAAGTTCAGCATACTTGTAACGGAACCTCTAACTGCTTTCGCTTCTCTTTTTTTGCTCTTGTTTGGATATTTGTTCTTCACACACTCTATCACGTAGGCTTATTTTCCGTAATTTTTTTATATTAATGCTAATAAGTTTTCTTTTATCGAAAAGAATAATTATGGTTTAGTTACTCTGTTGGTCCCTATAATTTCGCAAAATTTTTAATTAGGTCCCTGTACCTTTTTTTCTTTTAATTGAGTTATTGCACCAAAAAAAATTTTTTAATTGGATTCCTACACTTTTTTTCTTTTTATTTAGGTTCCTGCACCAAATTTTTTTTTTAGTTGAGTCCTTATAAAATTAAGTCAATTACTGCTAAGAGGGACCTAATTAAAAAAAAAATTGGTGCATGAACCCAATTAAAAAGAAAAAAAGTATAAAGACCTAATTAAAAATTTTACAAAACTATAAAAACCAACAGAATAATTAAACCTAATAATATTTAAATTTATATTATGATGCATATATACTATTTTAGTGACTTATTATTTTACGCGTTTAATTAAGTAAACCATTAGAGACATATTTTTAATGTGATTCACACAATTATTTGGTATGGTGTAAAATGAGGCATCACTCCCATGTGATGAAAATTTGACAACCTATAATTATGACACCCGTGAAACATCGATCTGTTGACGATGAGAAATATAATTTTAACGTGGTTCACACAAGTTTTAAACATCGATATAGTTTGTATTAATTTGGTTTTTCAATAGCTTATGCACAAGTTTATATAATTTTTTTCGCGGTACAAGCTAAGATATTTGATTATAACAGTGAAAAAGAAAAGGTTTATTTACTATAATTTTTTTACTATAATATTAGAAATACAAAGATGACTAGTAATAAATGATAATACAATAGTTATTAAAAAAATAAAATCAAATTTAAATCTCATAAACTCCTTAACTTGGGGAATTTGAAAAAATTTTAGACGGCTAGAAGAAACTCTAAAGCCTTTATCCTCCAAATACTAAAAGTCGTGAATTAAGTTTAGTTTTTTTTTAAATCTTTTTTCTCTTCTCTTACACTAATCAAACTCCTAAACATCATGTAAAACATTGTTCGGAGAATCGGATTAAATCGATTAGTTCGACCGAATTAATTTAAAATCGGTCATCAAACTAGTTTAATTTAAAATAAAAATTGATTAACAATAAATTAATTAAAAAATTTAAAAATTGATCAAATAATTAGTTAATCGGTTAAACTAATTCTATTTTTAAAAAGTTAGCCGATTTAAAATAATAAAATTAAAAAATTAAAAAAAATTATATATTTTATACACAAATATACCATTTTATAATATCCAATTTAATCAGTTGAACTTCAGTTAAACTTTTAAATCTTTCAATTTTTAGTTCTATTAAGCGATTTAATCATCAGTTTAGTTTTCGAACCTTACCTAATCACCATTGAATAAATTTATGACTCTATCTTCATATATCAGTTATACTAATTTAATTTCAAGAATAATCTTATCATTTTTTATTTTATTATTTTATTTATTTTACTGTATATTCGATCAATTTCACATGAATTATTTTTCTTATTATATAAATGTAATACATAAACTCATTTTTTTAAATTTTTATGGTATTTTTCAATCCAAAATAATGTCAAGAACTAATTTTCTGTGAATTTGATATTTATTTTAGAATTTATTATTAATTAGTGGGTTAGTGCATACACAAAATAGAATTCGAACCTAACATTTACTCAAACAAATAAGTGAACTAACCATTCAACCAATTCAAGTTGGTTAAATTTTTATAAACTCTAATTTATATTCAAAATAAAATTTCGATGCGAAGAAAGAGTATGCTTTGATGGATTGATAATGTAAGGCAATATTACATTATCAACCAAGAAAATATAAAAATGATATCTTAACATAATTTTGAAACTAAATACTGTTTATTAGGATAATA
>NC_029788.2:122524643-122526317 GCF_000816755.2 Arachis ipaensis
AAAATCATCCATGTGATAAGATGCATGGGGTTGTTTTTCATTCATAATAAAGATGCGTAGTGCCTCAAAAAGACTTTTAGTTATGATTCGAATTTTTTCCCCTTTGAAGAAGAATACAAGAAAGTTGCCCCTTAATACTATGTGACCTAAGTTTACATTATCTTTATTTAATGATAAGGTTAGAAATCAGACAAAGGAGAGAGATATGATTTTATGACGAAAATTTTTGAGTCGGTATTTAAACCCTATTCTCAAAAGAGTACTATTGGTGTTGCCCAACCAAGACAAACCGCAATTGCATCAACCATTTATGTATAAGGTTAGATAATATAAGAAGAGCCCCTTAATTATGGGACAATAACAAGCATTAGCTATATAATAATAATATAGTGTATTAATTAATTATAGGGTTGATTATTCGAGATTTTTCCTAATTTTGCTAACTTTGGTATATATTTTTCTTCTAAGCACTTGAAATTCTATTTTGCTCCATTTAGGAGGCATGAAAGCATGATGAAATACTTTCAATTTTGCCGGGAAAAGTTTTGGTACTTTATAGGACGTGTACGCATTATGAATCGCATAGAATTTGGAAGTATGTGAAGTAGTTCAATAATATTATTCGAATGAAATGGAAATTGGGGAAGTGACATCCGCGTCAGGATCCTCACGCGGCTAATGATCTTTATCATTCACAATTCTATCCATTGAATTCCATTAATGAAAGCCAAGGGAACTAAGATATATCAATCATATTCATTCCAAGCAAGATTTAATTTTGTTCTAGGTCTTTCTTAATTAATTAACAAAAAACAAATCATTGTTTTCTTTTGTCTATACAGTATTTTTTAACTCAATAGGATAAAGATTAATCCGTCGTAAATTTAAGCTTTATTAAGAGTATGTCGTTGACCAATAAATTGTTATATACACAGGACGAGATTCAAATTCCTGACACTTATTTAAGTGGACAACACCATTTCTCCCAAAAATTTAAACAAATAGGAAGAGACAATATTAATGGTTATATTTTTAATACTTTTTTTCAAATAAAAGTCTCTTTTGAGTTTGATTGATTTTTTCATAGATTTAAGCCTTCTTTTCTTCTTTTATTTGTCTTATGCTATTTTTTTTTCTTTTGGAATTTACTAATATATAATCAAACTCTAGACCTTTTTGAACATAAAACTTTGATATCATATTGTCTCTTCTTATCAGTTTAAATTTTTGGAAGAACTGATATCATGACATAGTATCTTTATGTCTAAAAGATCTAAAGTTCGATCAATAGTAAATTCTAAAAGTTAAAAAAAAAATACAAAATAGCATAAGGTAATTAAAAGGAAAAAAGAATGTTTATGCAAAAATCAAGCAAAGCTAAAATAGATTCTTACTTGAGAGAAAATGTTAAAAATACAACTATTTATATTATTTTCTCCTATCAATGTAAACTTTTAAAAGAAGTGGTATCATAACAATCTCTAACAAGTTGACTACTTGATAAATTTAAATTGGTTAAAAAAAAGAGTTTTAACATTGAGCAAATAAGTAAACTTAATGTATGTAACAATTAGTGTTTGTTTTTTAGGGATTAAATTTGAAATTAGAAGATTAAAACTCAGTATTATTGTATTTGATAATTAGATATTAAAACTAAAATTTCATTCTTAGAAC
>NC_029788.2:122526448-122528585 GCF_000816755.2 Arachis ipaensis
AATTATATTCAATTAATTGATATACATAATATTAAATTGTGTGATACTTAAATATCTAATCAAATCAATTAGTTGATATAATTAAGCCATCGTAATAAATTGTATTTAATGAGTTAAAAGAAATAAATTAAAAAATATTCTCAGAAACATGCCACGTCAGCTTTATCATTAAGTGCAAAAGCTCGATTTTTATATAATATAGAATAGATAAATTTCTCCTAAAAAATATCCTCATTTAACTTTTTAAACTCTAAATCTACTCTTTAATCTCAATATTTATCTTAAATTAAACATAATACTGAGATATAATTCAATCTAATATATTTTATATTAAATATAATACAAAAATTTAATTTAATATCTGTCTTTAACTTTCTCTTCAAATGCAGTTTTAGATTGTGAAGGTCATCTATATTTCAAATTTTTCCTTTTTCCCAACACGAGAAAGAGTAAGCTAAAATTGACCAAATATTTATTAAAAAACATTGTCCTCGATCTTTTTTACTTTAGGTAAACTATCATAATATGATTTTTATGGGGAATATAAATCATATTATACGGGAATACTTTTCGTTTAAGATGCCTACGATATTTTATTTCATTTTAAGGAGGTGGGTATTATGTATATTGTTATAATTATAATAAAATTACTTCTTTTAAAAAATTAAATTGATAAAAAAATATATAAATAATTATATATTTAACTTTTAAAATATAGAGTTGAACTATATTAAAAGAAGAATCATCTAGAAACTCGCCAAATACTAATAGATGAATGAAACTACAAGAAATGTCATATGTCTGGCCACAAAAAAGTTTCCATAAATGATTTGGATAATGTACTTTCTTCAAAGATATATGTTGTAAGAAGTTTTCTCTAACCAATTTAATGGTGAATATTTATTTTGCCATTCAATCCCTAAATCTATTTACATTTTTATTTGAAATTCATTTAGTTACTTTATTTTTTCCTTATTAATTCACAACAAAATTAAAGATAATAAAAAGTAGAGTAATACTTTTTTTTTTCTTACTAACACCATGTAGTTGAGAATAAATTTTTGAAATATATATTCCAAATTTACTAGCATTGTAATGAACAAATGTAGTATGTAACTACTATAACAAATTAACAATACCTTATTTTAAATAATTTATCAGCACTGATCAAATACAAGTAAAAAAATTATTATTAAAATGCAAGGTTATATTCGCATATTATTTTTAAAATGAGAAATTTTAAATTTAATATATTTTTGTTTCGACTCAACCCGCCAGATGCAGCGCTCCGGCCCGAGCAGTCGATCCAGTGAATTGATGACAACCGACTCGAAAGGGACGCCCGGACTTTCGTTCTCCTCCAGTAAGACTCGTGACAGCTGGGAGGAGAAAATTTCCTAGAAGATATCAAACATTTCTGTGGGACCAGTCCTAAGACACAGAATATAAAAGGGAAGGGCCCTACCCCTCCCCCACAGTACGTCACTATCCATTCACCCTTACCTCCATTTGTACGGATTCTGACTTAAGCGTCGGAGTTCTTTTTACAGGTGGCTCTCCCTATTCAACACCACAGCTCGGGAGATCGCGAGGTCTCAATCTTCCACTCTCCATCACCACCACTCGGGAGATCTGTCCGTCCATCCAGCACCAGATCCAGATCTCCCTCACCTCACTTACCCATTTCATTCAACTGATCCGTTTGGTACCCGACAACCGAACAATTTTAAAAGTTCATTCTGTGCCTGAACCTTTAGAATTTCTCAATGCAATAATCAATATTATTATTAATTAAACACATTCCATATTCCATAAAACCAGTCTCATTTTTGGCTTATGGATAATTGAATACCAAGAAAAGGTAAAAATTAAAAACAAGCGCTTTCTCTTTGCTAGTAAGTTGATATATAAAGTTAGAAATAGTTAACTTAATTAACGATCTCACGGAAAAATAGTTCCACACAATTAGAATTTGTTATATTAAGTTCAACGGGCGGTGCAAATATGTGTCACAAAATTATCCACGTCACATATTTTGTGCATTTGATTCACTCTAGTTAGCTAGTTTCTTCAACTTAATTAATTATCTATTCATAATTCATATATTTTTTAAAATACTTTTTACTGAAAATCCTTA
>NC_029788.2:122528740-122532662 GCF_000816755.2 Arachis ipaensis
AGGAGACAACATAAATAATTATATTTTTAATATTTTTTTAAATTTGGTTAATTTTTGTGTTGTTTTTTTTTATATATATGAGAAACATCTACGAAGTTTTATCCATGTCACAAATTGAGGAAGTTTGAATCGTCATTACTTACGCATTTAATAATGACCTTGAAATTCTAATTAAGTAAACGAGGAAAGTGAGAACGAAAATATGAAGAGGAATCCTTGGCTGCTTGCTTTCTAATAGAATCTATATCCATTGTCCTTCTTTGTTCTTATTAATTCTCTTTCTACTCACTTCTCTTTCGTCAAAAGTTTAACTTTATACCAACGTGGAGAAAAAGACATTATGTTAGTGTTTATTAAAGTTCGTATCCCTTAAAGAAAAATACATATTATTAGTAATTATTTGAATAAAAGTCTGCTACAAAGATTTATATATTTGCTGGAAACTAAAAGCTATTTTACAAAAATATTTAATCATAATTAGCATTTAAAAATGTTTACTTATGACAATAATTACTATCTCGCGAATCATGTATGTATGAAACTATATACATTATTACTTGAAAAAACATTTACTTTTATGTTAAAATAAAAATATTTTGTATACATAAATAATTAACCATCAAATAAATTAGTATGCATTGAAATATAAATATGTGTTATTTTTCATATTTTTATTGTGCATTTTATAGAATGACTTATTTAATAACTAATTTTTTTATATACAAATAATATGATTATATTAAAAATATGGGACGTAGTATGATAGAATATAAATAAAGTAGGTATGATTAAAGTTTATGTGTTTATAATTCGAATAAGTTTATTTGATTTAAACTCATTATTAAGTTTAGAATTTACTTTATCATTTTGTTTTACCTAATTAATTGTCATTGTAATTGCTTAATTTATTTTTATAATAAATATTTTATTGTAATTAGAACTGACAACGAATAAAATAAGATAAGGTTTAAATTTTACTCTAACTATATTTTTGAGTTTAAATTATCTCTAAAACTTATTAACTCTTCCTACGAGTTAAAAATTCTTTAATTTTAACTCTATTTGTATCCTAAAATTTTTCACTTGATTCTACTTACAACAAATCAATTTTATTTTATCAAGATCAAGAATCATAATATGTTTTCAATGTATAGTAGCTATGATAGATTAGCTGTTAGAAGCGACAAGAGGGTAAAACCAAATTAAAGACAACAATAACGATATTGTTTACAACGACGAAGAGATAAATAGTAGTAACAAATCCTCATATTGAATCCAAATCAAGAACTAAATTATAGAGGCCAAAATTATTGAAAATAGTAAAAATTATGGCGATTCTGTAAAATCGCCATAATATTAATAACAATTTTATTATATTGTGATAGATGGAAGTATATAAATAAATATATGTTACAAGTCATCACTTTAATAAAGACTCATTTTCATTAATACTCTTATACACCTTCAATTCATCAAGATCTAGAATCATTGCTTGTATGTTTTCGATGTAGTAGTTATGATCCAAACATAACTTTTGTGCAGCAATGTCTAGTTTAAAGGAGGTGATATAGAACACAAATAAAATTATTATAATTCAAATCTAGATGGTTATAATTTGACTTAGTTTATTTATAACTAACTATCTAATTGTAGCCTAGCGGTGGTTCTATAGATAAAAATTAAAAAAAGAAAAATAAAAGACAATACATTTAGAACAATTGTGTTTTTGAAAGATAAGCATAGACTTGTCCCCATTTTGTGATCTCTATCTAGGAAGACTTTTGTTATGTGAATAGGTTTTCCCTTTCATGATAGCTAGATTGTGTTTTGCAATAATTATGAAGATCACGTAATTTAAACTAAGAAACTATACAGCATATATACCATTTAATTATTGTCTATCAAGGGATCTCCTTTGATCTTCTTATTATCAAAAAAGTCTAAGAGTGTGTTTATTTTTCCTTTGTTCACAAAAGAAACACGTTTTTTTATATTTAGATCATTTTTCAACATTAATTAGAATTCAAAATAGGTGAATGCTACCCAACCCCCTCTAAAATAACATGTAAGTTACCTTTCATTATGTGTCACATTGTAATTGGTCCTTATCTTAACCATAGTTGGAGCGCCAACGTCATCGCTGTCTACTGCCCTCCCACACAACCTCTCTTCCCAATATAGCCAGCGCCTCATTTTGCCATGGATCACTTCTTACCCATATAATTAATGGTTAATTTGATTATTAAATTTTTTTATTAAAAAAATATATCTTTATTTAATTACGTGATGGAACATATATTTATATATAAAATATAATTAAATAATAAAGTACTAATAAATTAAAAATTAAAAGAATAAAAATACTATAAAAAATACTTGTAAGAAAGTTAGATTTTATCATTTTAAACTTGTGTTATTAATTTTAACAATTTATTTTTTTAAAAAATATTTTACATATAAATATATGTTCCATCACGTAATTAAATAAAGATATATTTTTTAATAAAAAAATTTAATAACCAAATTAACCATTAATTATGTGGGTAAGAAGTGATCCATGGCAAAAAGAGGCGCTGGCTATACTGGAAAGAGAGGTTGTGTGGGAGGGCAGTAGATGGCGATGACGTTGGCGCCCCAACTATGGTTAAGATAAGGACCAATTACAATGTGACATATAATAAAGGGTAACTTACATGTTATTTTAGAGGGGGTTGGGTAGCATTCACCTTCAAAATAATGTATTTTCAGTTTTTTGCATCAATTAAAATGAGTAGGTGGTCAAAAAATGTTTCAATATTTTGCATAATTAATTTAATTTTCAAAATACTATAACAAGTAATAATCCTTTTTTCTTTGGACATAGTAAAATTTACTTCCAATACTAATAATTCTACACTTATGGATTTAAATTTAAGTCCATGTATTATAGATTGGAGGAAAATAACATTTGTTATTTCAACCGATTATTATTTGCTTCTCTTACAATTTTTCTTTTTAATGTTTCTTCTGCATTGAATTATTGATCAAATAAATGAATAATAATAAACAAACAATAAGTCTATTGAATAAATGTACAAAAATGAAAGATGTGACACCATATTTTCCAGTTTCAACTGTGTATAAAAGTCAAATTCTAGTGAGTCATGCATTGTACGTATTTCACGTGTTGATGAAGTTTGACTCTCGAGTTTTCAAGTATAATTATTGCTATCCGTACATTATTATTTCTCTCTTTTTTTTTTAATATTTTTTGAAAAATAATGTTAGAAAATTAACTTTTTTCATCTAACATCAGATAATTTTTTTAATCTTTTTGTTTATTTTACATTTTAAATCTTACATCATAAATTCTAAATTTTCTAAAAAATAAAAATTATAAAAATAACTAATATTAACTAATTAATTAAAATTTATTTTCTATTGAAATTCTCAACAAAAAGTAGCTAGGTAGGAACGAAGGAGCCAAGAATTAATACTTAAGAGGCAAACAAGTAGGAACATAATCATTGATGAACATAGGAGTATTATATATAAAACCATAGGGATCCCCCTAGAGACAAAGACAACATGGTTTCATAAAATTGGTCCCCTCATCAAATCCTCCCACAAAATACGCCAATAAGATTTTATAGTGTAAATCAACCAAGTGAAAGCAATGACACAGAAGAAATTAAGGAGGAAATTCTTGTACATATGTTAGGCCAAGACATCCATGACATAGATATGCTGTTTTTCTTGTTTTTTAAAAGAATATTCTTCATTTAAATCAAGATTATACTTGGAAGTTTTATTGATATAAGTTATGATGGAAGCAAGTGGCTTAATTAGAGTAGGAAAGAAGATCAGAGTGATATATATAAATTATTTTTTTAGCTAATTTTTTAAATTATTTTTTATTCTAAATTTAAATCCTAAACTCTCA
>NC_029788.2:122532794-122533555 GCF_000816755.2 Arachis ipaensis
AGCGGTCTTTATATATTCATTTCTTTTTGCACAATTTCTTTGTTTAAAATTCTCCTTCCAAGATTTAATTATTATTATATGCAAATAAAACTGGTTGATTATTTATTTTTAAATTCATCACCTCAATTAAAGAAGAAGAAAATCCTTTTGTTTATTACTCATGTTAGTACACGAATACATGACTAAGGTTAGTGCTTGTGCCTCACGTAACTTATGCGTTAGTTGGGGTCAAAGTAACTGACTTAATTACAAGTTAGTCAAACTGTAGCTATAAGTAGCTTTACTTCCTTGAGATAGTATAATGAAATTTGTTCACATTAACTGAGTGTAACATAAAAAGTTGGTTATTATCACGGTTATACTTATTAAAGAATGATACTAAAAGTTAGACAAAATGTACAGTAACATTAATTATAAATTTCAGTCTCAAGTCTCAACTATCATACATTTTTCTTAGCCTTATTTGTTCACGGTTAAAGATTCGTAGTCAATTAAAAAGAAACTTATAAATTAATTAAAACTTGAATTCACCGATAAACAAGACAGCAGAAAACATCATCAAACAAAAAAGAAAGGAGGTGTACAAAACTCGGAGAAAAAAAAAGAAAGAATTCAAGAACAAGTGATGAAAGTGATATAGATGGCCCAGAAAAAGAAACAAGAACTTAGAAACTTGAATTTCAACTCGATTTACAATGTACTTAAATGTGGTGAACCATTTGTGTAAGGAGGAGCTGAAAAAAAATATCAAAACAGATGAC
>NC_029788.2:122533636-122543452 GCF_000816755.2 Arachis ipaensis
TTGAATTTTGTCTTTTGAAGAGTTTGATAATAGGATTTATTGGTGGTTTTGTTCTAATGTCTTGTTTTGTTTTGTTTTTATTTAGGTATTTTGGACATTTGAGTTTTATTTTGTTTGGTTATATGGGTGTTGTATTATTTGATTTGTGAGATTGAGTGTCCATATTTTGTTGGCTCAACTTGTCTTATTTTGTTGAGCTCTAGAATTTTGTTCTGTCCTTTGTAATTGAGTATTTCAATTAAAGATCGAAAATAAAAAATAGGGTGTTTTAAGAATCTTGTTTAGGTTTGTTTGATTTTTACATAGACTATTTTTTATTTGTTTTATGCTATTTTTATTTTTAGAGTTTATCATAGATCGAACTCTTGACCTTTTGGACATAGAGCTCTACTACCATGTTATGTAACTAATTATCCCAAAATCTTAAACTGATAGGAGAAGACAACATAAATAATTATATTTCTAGCATTTAAAATGGTAGAAAATGTAAAAAGTCGCGTGTCCACTATGCGCTATGTAAATATTTTTGCCAACAATAAAATTATGAGTAAATAGTCAAATTATTTCTTGAAAGATCACACACTTTTCAAATTAATCCCTAAAAAATTAAATTAATCAAAATTGTTCTCAAAAGATTTAAAATTAATTACGTTAATTTTTCAGTCTATTCTATCCCTAACAACATTAATATTTGCTAAAGTCGCACGTTACTTTGATATGTGAGCATTACACATGGCTAATCAATGGATGCAAATAACATATGTTAAGAAAACTATGTAAATTAGCCCAATAAATATAAACACTAATCCCTTCTCCTCCATAAATGTCATTCTTGTCGTAGCAACAAATTAGTTTTTAAGAGGCTAAATTATTGTTGATTTGAGCATGATGAGTAGCAAAATTGAAGAAAACACCAATTAAATCATATACTCCCCTTTATAAATGAATAAAAACACCAATTTTTCCGGCCCATTTGTTGATGAGAGCACACTCCTTCAAAGTATCATATATTCTCTCTATACTATCATCTTTTATAAATACAAGGAAGTAACTATTTAACTATCAAGCATATAAACATAGTCAATTAAATCATGTCTCCAATTATCAATTCACCACACCAAAATAATCTTACACAAGGGAGGAGGAAATCAAAACATAGGCTATAAAAAGATAGGAAAAACCTTATTTGAGGCCTTGGTGTTCTGGCATTGAAAAGTGTTGGAGAAGCATGAGTGAACCATCTTTGAGACATCATATAGTAGGTTCTGACAGTAGATTCTATATCATCTTTGTAAATTCCAACATTTTTGCGTGACCAACGTTCTTGCAAAGCTATTACCTTCAACTTCTAAACAATGTCGTCGTCGGACTACACTATAGGTCAACGTTCAACGCTGCTTCTACTTCTTTGTAGAGATGAAAAGGCAAATATCGAAAAATAGGAAGAGATTTTATTCTGAGAGAAAGAAGAATGGAATGGAATGAATGTAAGAAACTGAAGAGGTGTAAACACTTGGGAGAGAACGACGCCGTTTAACTACTGACGTGCCATTTGTTACATTATGGTATCAGAGCAGTTCATTCCTGTAGAGCCTGAGGGACTGACTGACTATGCTTCTGTGCATTCTCTGTGTGTGTGTGTGTGTGTCTATTTGTTGTTAGGATATCTAACTGATATATATGGCATAAACGTTCATGAGCATGCATTTGGAACTTGAAGCACTATACTTGCGATATTGAGACTGATCAATTTGATATCACTTGTTTGGTGTGTATAGGAACCAAATGGCGCCTCGTGGACGCTGTCGCGGGTGAGGTAGAGGTAGATTAGGCTATGAAAATCCTGAACCGGCAGGGAATAACCCTGTAGGTTTCATGGCTGCTCTGGAAAACATGGCTGCGGCTATGCAAGTGACAGCCAAGGCACTGGGTAATCAGATAAATAATGGGAACAACAGGAATAATGGTGATGAGGGTCCAATGACGCTTGCCTCTTTCCTGAAGGCTCACCCTCCGACCTTCAGGGGGACCTCAAACCCTACTGAAGCAGATAACTAGATTCAGGCTATAGAGCGGGCACTGCAGGCTCAGCAGGTTCCCGAGGAGTAGTGGGTTGAATTTGGGACTTATCAACTGCAAGGCGAGGCCCAGTACTGGTGGCAGAGAACACGACGTATTCTGCAGCCAGATGATGCTATGATACCTTGGGAGGTCTTCCGAACAGAGTTTTATAGAAATTATTTTCCCAATTCGGTCAAAAACACTAAAGAACTTGAATTGCTACAACTGAAACAAGGCCAGATGACTATTGCCGAGTATACTAACAAATTCAAAGAACTGTGCCGATTTCCCGCATTTGCTAAGGTGCGCCTGAGGATTTTGCTAAATGGAAGTGCATTAAGTACGAAGGGGCCTCCGGAGTAATATTCTGAGCTCCGTTGTACCGATGGAGATTAGGGTGTTTTTTAAACTCGTGAATAAGAGTAGGGTGGTTGAGGAATGTGTGAGGAAGGTGGCAGCAGAGAAAAGATGTCAGTGGATACCATTTCAGAGGGCTCAAGAAAGGAACTTTGCACCGAGGGGCAGAAATTTCAAGCGTAGATATTTTGCTTTGCAATATAATCAGGGCCAAGGTAGTTTTAGGAGGCCAAACAATAATGCCAATCAAATAAAAATGTATGGAAAGCAACCACAGCAGGACTTGAGCTGTCAGAGGTGCGGGAAAAACCCCCTGGGGTCTGTGCAGAGTAGGACTAGGAGTGTGTTTCTTTTGCGAACAACGCGGGCACTTGGCCTAGAATTTCCCAGAGAAGAAGAAGTATGAGTTTGGTAGAGTGCAGCAGCCAGGGAGAGTGTACACCACTTCTGCAGCAGGTGACGAGGGATCCGAGACTTTGATCGGAGGTAACTGTGAAGTAGCTGGTAAAATTTTAAGTGCTTTGTTTGATTCTGGGGTGACGCATTCATTTGTAGCATTTGAAAGGGCTAGTGAGTTAGTATTGAAGATTGTAGTCTTAGCTTATGATATAAAGGTGCATAATGCCAATTATGAAGCCGTTGTGACTAGATTAGAATGTCCACAAGTCTCGTTTTGGGTTCAACAACATGAACTCGTTCATGAATTGATATGTTTACTGATGACAGGTCTGGATCTCATTTTGGGACTGGATTGGTTATCTAAGAATCATATTTTACTTGACTGTTTTGAGAAATCAGTGTACTTTATGCCGGAAGGATCGGAAGGGCCGGTTGTGGCGAATAGCTACTATTTGAATTCCATGGTAGTAAACTGTTCTGGTTATGAGTGTCAGGATGTTATGCTATTAACCACGGGTGTTTCGGGAGATGAACAAAGCCTAGAGAAAATTCCGGTCGTTTGTGAATTTTCTGAGGTATTTCCAGATGACATTGATGAATTTTCTCCTAAACGAGAAGTCAAGTTTGCAATTGAGTTGGTGCCTGGGATAGGCCCGATCTCGAGTGCTCCTTATAGGATATCACCTTTAGAAATGACCGAACTCAAGGCTCAGTTAGAAGATTTAATGGGTAAATGCTTCATCCAACCAAGTGTTTCTCTGTGGGGAGCACCGGTGTTACTGGTGAAGAAGAAAGACGGGAGGATGCGTCTCTGTGTAGATTACAGGAAACTGAATAAGGTCACAATAAAGAATAAGTACCCACAGCCGAGGATTGACGATCTCATGGATCAGTTACAAAGAGCTGGAGTTTTCTCTAAGATTGATTTGCGATCCGGTTATCACCAGATAAGGGTGAGAGATGAAGACATCCCTAAGACTGCTTTCAGGACTCGTTATGGTCATTACGAGTACACTGTAATGTCTTTTTTGTTGACGAACATTCTTGCAGTGTTTATGGACTACATGAACCGAATCTTCCGTCCGTTCTTAGATAAATTCATTGTCGTCGTCATTGATGACATCCTCATTTATTCTAAAACTGAAGTAGAACATGTGGAACACTTGCAAACTGTGCTACAAATCTTGAAGGAGAGAAAATTATACGCCAAGTTATCTAAATGCGAGTTCTGGAAAAGTGAGGTGAAATTTCTTGGTCATGTAGTAAGTTAACAGGGGATTGTTGTGGATCCTGCTAAAGTTGAGGCGGTAATGAATTGGGAGCGACCAGCTTCTGTGACAGAGATTAGGAGTTTTCTTGGTTTGGTGGGATATTATCGGAGGTTCATTAAAGAATTTTCACAACTCACTTTACCTTTAACTAAGCTGACCAGGAAGGATGTACCATTTGTTTGGACTCCTGAGTACGAGGAAAGCTTTCAAGTGTTGAAACAGAGGTTGACCACTGTACCTGTGTTGGTGTTACCCAAGCCAAGTGAACCATTTGAAGTATACTGTGACACATCACTGAAGGGTCTGGGGTGTGTGCTGATGCATACACCTCACGGCAGTTAAGGCCGCATGAGATGAACTACCCGACTCACGATTTAGAGCTTGCTTCCATTGTGTTTGCTCTAAAGATTTGAAGACATTACCTCTATGGTGTCAAGTTCCAAGTCTTCTCAGATCACAAAAGCTTGAAGTACCTCTTTGAGCAAAAAGAACTGAACATGCGTCAGAGGAGGTGGATGGAGCTTCTGAAAGACTATGACTTCGAGTTAAACTACCACCCTGGAAAAGCGAATGCTGTGGTGGACGCTTTGAGCCGGAAGTCCCTATGCGCTGCTTGGATGATGCTACGAGAGGAAGAGTTGCTAAAAGCATTCGAAGGTCTGAAATTGGGAGTTAGAGAGGAGTTTGGCACTCTGTGTTTAAGTCAACTGCAAATTTCAAGTGATTTTAAAGCTGAACTTTTAAAAGCTCATCAAGACGATCAAGAATTACAGAAAGTATTGCCGGCAATTGAACAAGGGAAGGATTGGAGAGTGTCAGAGGACAAGGATGGATTATGGATATTTAAGGGCCGAATTATTGTGCCGGACGTTGGAAACTTACGGCAGAATATCTTGAAGGAGGCACACAAAAGTGGGATTTCTATCCATCCGAGAAGCACTAAGATGTACCAAGATCTAAAAACGATGTTCTAGTGGCCAGGGATGAAGAATGATGTGGCGTTGCACGTTTCCAAGTGCTTAACTTGTCAAAAAGTCAAGATTTTACATCAGAAACCATCAGGAACCTTTCATCCCTTAGAAATTCCACAATGGAAGTGGGAGAGTATTGCAATGGACTTCGTATCGGGCTTACCAAGGACTCGGGCCGGATGTGATGCTGTTTGGGTGATTGTGGATCGACTAACAAAGTTGGCTCACTTTCTCCCCATTCGGATGAGTTGTACGTTGGAAGAGTTAGCATGACTGTACATTAAAGAGATTGTGAGGTTGCACGGCGTGCCTACTACCATTGTATCTGATAGAGATTCCTATTTTACCTCAAGGTTCTGGGGAGCCTTTCAGCGAGCATTTGGGACCCAGTTGAGTTTAAGCACTACATATCACCCTCAAACAGATGGTCAGTCAGAGAGAACAATCCAAACCTTGGAGCATATGCTGAGAGCTTGTGTTTTGGACCAGCCGGTGAGCTGGGATCGGTATATGCCGCTAGTGGAGTTTGCATATAATAATAGTTACCATGCGAGCATCGAAATGACTCCGTATGAGGCTCTGTATGGAAGAAAGTGCCAATCTCCGCTATGCTGGTATGAGGCTAGAGAGAAAAGCTTGTTAGGGCATGAAATGATTTCTGAAACTACTAAGCAGATAAAGAAAATCCAAAGTCGAATGCTTATCATTCAGAGCTGTCAAAAGAGCTATGCTGATCAAAGGCAGAAGCCATTAGAGTTTGAAGAAGGTGAACATGTGTTTCTGAAAGTTACTCCAACAACCGGAGTGGGTAGAGCGATCAAGACGAAGAAACTGAATCCTCGTTATATCGGACCATTCGAAATTCTGAAGAGGATTGGGCCGGTAGCCTATAGGATTGCCTTACCACCACATCTTTCGAATCTGCATGACGTATTTCACGTGTCGCAGCTTTGTAAATATACTCCTGATGCAAGTCATGTTCTGGAGCCAGAATCGGTTCAAGTAAGAAAAAATCTAACGCTTCCAGTAATCCCGGTTAGGATCGACGACACGAGCATTAAATGTTTGCGCGGGAAGGAAGTATCATTGGTGAAGGTAGCTTGGAGTCAGGCTGGTATGGAAGAACATACTTGGGAGCTCAAATCGGATATGCGAAAGGACTACCCACACCTTTTTTCAGGTAACTAAATATGAATTTTGAGGAAAAAATTCTTAATTAGGTGGGTAGGATGTAAACCCCATAAAATTAGCGAATAATTAGTCAATGAATGAATTTTTAATAAAAGAGATTAGAAATGTAAATTTTATAGTAAAATAAGATAAAGCTAATTAAAATAAGAATTTTCACATTAATTTCAAAGAATTTGGCCAAAAATTGGGCCGAACCGGTTGAATCGGATCCAAAATAGGCCCAAGGGCCTAACCTAAGCCTCATTAACTAAAGGCTCAGCATCTTCTTCTTACCCCAAATGATATCCACGCTACACAAGAAAGGGGAAGGAGGAAGAAGAGCTTCCAACCCTAACCTCACAATCAAACCACCATATCTCCTCACTCCGAGCTCTGATCGCCGCACCGTTTGCGGCCACGCGTTCGCGGCATTGAGCTCTACAAATCCCGTTGACTAATTTGGTAAGGAAGTATCAATTTTGATTCTAGTTCTTCCTTCTCCTATTTTTCGAAAATTAGAGATGGTGGGTGTTTAGATTTTGGTCCTTTTGTGTTATTGGATCCGATTAGTTTGAGAAAAATGCTCACTCTTACTTATTTGGCACTTGGATATGGTAAGGATCATTAACCCTATCAATTCTTTGATTTAGTGTGTTGGGAATTAAATTTGGGTATGTACATGTGATAATTGTGTTAGGTGTATGTATATATGTGATAGGAAGCAAAATTGAAAATATTAGAGGCTTAGTTGGGAGCTTGGGAGGCAGAATTGTGGTGTTGAGGGCTTGCTTTTTGCCTAAGTGGGTTGTCTTGAGTTATACGTGGAAATCGACCAGGTATGGTTTATGTTTCTCGTATTTAATATATAATGTCTTGTGAAAACTTAGGCTAGCTGACCATAGGATAAGAATGAATGCATGTGTATGTTAAATTGCTTAGTGCTTTGATGATAAGTCTGAACTAGGTTGGGAGATGGTTGTTGTTTGATATTGGGTATGGAAATAGAATGTTAAATTATTCATTAATGATGATTGACAAGTTGATAGTAATGAATTTGTATAGATAATGGGTTGTTGATGATTTTTTCGATATAAGTGTGAAGCTCATGTACTAGAATTATTTAAAATTGGAGTTTGATGGGTGGTGGAAGGATGTGGAGTGATGTTGATGTGATATTGTTTGTGTTGGTTCTGAATTTAAGTATTTTAAGCTGATTTTGAATGGTAACTTAATGAAAATTGGGTTCGAAGTTTTTGTGTAAAACTGATTTTTGGCCGAACTTCGGCAAGCCATAACTTGACTTCCGGATCCCTAAATTGTTCCAAACTTATTTCATATGAAAATTGGGTCCGTGAAATTTACGTTGTTCAAAAAATAGATGAAAAATATTTTAAAACAAAAAAGTTATGCACGTCAGAAGTTCGGAGAGTAAAACTGAAAATTCTACAGCATTCAGCATTTTAGATGTTCTGCATAGCTTGCGTACGAGACCACTGCACGCGACGCGACCAAACTCTTCGGGTTTGGCATATTGCGTACACGAACAATGATTTTTGAGGGGTTGCGTACACGACCACCTGCAGGCAACGCGACCAACTCTTTCGTGTTGGGCACCTCCCGTATGTGAGCAAAGTACTTGCGTACGCGTGGCCCCTGTTTCAACAAATCTAAGTTTTGTGTTTTAAAGCTAAAGTTCGAACTCCTAAACCTCTATTTTCATTCTTTTAACCCTAGATTTTATCAATAAGCCTAGTAACAAGATGGAGTTAGGAAATGGTGGTATCTTGAAAGTGAAGCAAGGTTGAAAACGTGATGAATTATATATGAAAATGTGTACACTTGGAGTGTATATGGTACCATGGCTTTAATGATATGATTATGCAATGATTACAAATTATTATGAATATTTATTGGCATATGCACTCTATTATCTGAGATATGAGTTTTCCTAGGTAAAGTACAGTGGCTTGCCACCACGTGTTCCAGGTCGAGACTCGATACTCTGTTGACCCTACGTTGTAAGGGTGATTGGGCACTTATAAATTCTCGGGAAGGTTAACTCCCATTGATTAAAGTTTATATATATATGAATGAAAAGAGAAAAAGCTATGCATAGACTCATGGGGATGCGCAACGGGGAACAGTCCAGGGTTTAGCAGCCGGACTTGTCTAGTTGGCTTGATAACCGACAGATAAGACTCATCAGCCATAGGACAGGCATACATCATGTGCATATTGTTTGCATTGCTTGCTTGTGTATTAATTGGAAATGCCTAATTGATTATAGTAGCTAATTGTTACACTTGTTATCTGTACTACTTGTATTCTACCTGTGTTTGCCTCTGTTTGCTTGTCTTTCTGTTTGTAGCCTTTTAAGCTTTATTATATGAGTGTCGGCGTTCTAGGATTGCCTCTAGCTTTTCCGGGACCTTATATTTTATGTGCGTGGCATCTTTACCATGCTGAGAACCCTTGGTTCTCATTCCATATGATATTATTTTTCATATGCAAGTCGAGAGGCATCTCGGTAGGCGTCTGGAGTTTCTACAACAAAGTGGATTCATTTTGGGATTTTACCTTTGGTCTTTTGCTATATATGTATAGACTCTCCTCATGTATATATATGCTTTACTGTTGCACCTCTTAGAGGTTTATGGAGAACTAGGGTTTTAAACATGTATTTTAGGTTATAGATTGTATATTTTGTATGTAAATATTCTCCGGCCAGCCTTAGCTTCGTAGACTGAGTTAGGAGCTTGTTATTTTGTACTCTTTACCCTCTATTCCTACTTTCTGTTTAATTATACTTATGAACCTTAGATTTCTTCGCACGCAAGTAATCTTGTTTCCGGAGTGCTGCGTTTTTGCTTTACCCATTTTTCAAGACTCCTCGTATACTGCATGCTTTTCAATATTACATATATATATATATATATATATATTATTTTAGAGGTCATAATACCACACCACCTCTGTTTTACAGCTTAAGCGTAAAGCTCTGTATGGTAGACTGTTATACCACTTCATCAAACATTAACACCATTAGTGACCTAATGAATGGAAAGACTAACGTGATTATTTTTAAATCTTTCGAGGACAATTTTGATTAATTTAATCTTTCGGAGACTAATTTAAAGAATGCATGATCTTTTAAGGAATAATTTGACAATTTACTTATAAAATTATTGTCAACAAAAGTGTGATGATTTTTTGTAAACAGTTGTAAAAGAAAATTTCGTCGTAAATAATTNTTTTATGACTGTGTTTACTAGAAGTGTCTTTATAAATATATTTTCTGAATGTGTCTCTTTATATATATGTTTAAAATATAATAAATAATTATTGTTGACAATAAGTTGACAGATAATACGTTAGTACCCTATACTTTTTCATAATCTAAAAAGCGGTTTTTAATTTTGAACAATAAAGGTTATATCGATGGGCAGACCTAACTACCCCAAGTTTTTTGGGCAAGATTGATGATTTTCCCAAAATATATTTACCGAAAATTATATATAATCATTTATATATTTATTTTTATCAACTTAAATTTTCAAAAAAAATAATTTTATGACATAATATTTAAA
>NC_029788.2:122543683-122547355 GCF_000816755.2 Arachis ipaensis
AAATTTTTTTTAAAAGAATTATATTTTAAACATATAATATTTTTTTATTTGGAACAAATTTTTCTAATTAATGTATTTTGTATCAGGTCTTGTGTTCGAATTGGTATGTGATAGGTTTCTCACAGAGACACAGTCCAATAGGCAATAGCATGTGTTGGAACATAATTTTGGTAATTTAGTATTCAAACTCAAGAAACCCATGTTCTAAAATTTCGCTGAGCATGCAGTATAACATTCAAAGTTGAACGAAATTATTAATTTGCTAGAGAAGTTAAAAATCAACTGTGCAAATCGCTTTGGCGATGTGAAAAGCTAGCGCATATTTTGTTGTTATTAGTTACCATTGACCCACGATTGAAGATATCAAATGAAAGTTGCTCAAATAATTATTTAAAAAAAAAATTGAGTGACAAAAACGCGATAAAAAAAATAGTCAATCAAATATTCCAAAAGCAGACTTTTGTGGACTTAGTTTCTTAAATCCACGTAGATTACAGCTTGTAATAAGCTTATTCAGTCTTCTTTTCTTATGCATATCATGAATCATTTATATATCTAACATGTATTAGAAGTTTCACATTATTATTTGAGTATATGATCTAATATTTGGCAAGTTTCATTTTTTACTTAATTTTTAGGTTGAAGCTAAGTTCACTTAAGTTGAATATACTATTAGTCTATTAGAACACATTAAAAATAAGTTAAATTATACATATATTTATACATAAATATATAATGACTAATTTTAATAACTGATTTTAACGTATAAATAAATATATTTTATTTCTGTATTTGTCAGTTCATTTGATCACCCACATATATGTAATATAGCAAGCTTTATGTCTAGATATTCAATCCTAAACTTTATGTGCAGATCGGAGCCATGGATGCAGAGTATAGATTATGGTTCTGAAAATCGAATCGAACCGGCCGATTGAATCGGTTCAACCAGAAATCGACAATAAAAACGGTCTAATTCGTTGTTAATAACCGCTGATAAAAAAACTGTTTGAAAACTGCTGAACTGGTCAGGAATCGGTCGGTTGGATCGGATCGGTAACCGGCCGCTGATGGCTTTGGTTACTGAATGTTTGGTTCTTCTTCTTCCTTTTAATTTCTGAAATTTTTGCTCAAATATTATTGCTAATGTTCTTCTTCTTCTGCCTTACTAATGCTCTGTTTAATTTAGTGTTGTTTTGAACTTTTGAATTTCTGCCTTACTAATACTCTGTTTAATTTCTGCCTTACTAATGCTCTGTTTAATTTCTGAAATTTCATTCAGTATTTAATATTTAATTTAGTGTCATCACTGCCTTACTGAATGGTGTTGTTGTTCAATAATGTACTGGTATTGCTGTTTTAGTGTTTTATAATGTACTACTATTTTCAGTGTTTTGTAATTGCTGAATGGTGATTGTTGAGTTTAGATATAGTGTTATTAATGATTAATTTAGTGACACCTTTTAAATGTTTGTTCTTTGTTGCTGAATGATGCTGCTGTTTAGATATGATTTTGTGCCTGTTGATAACTTATACCGTATTGTTTGTGCTGAGGTTTTATGTTGCTGCATACTTATTTTTTTCACAGCTTCATGTTTTAGGAAAGGTTTTTATTGGCCTCATTTTTTAAGTGTTTGTTTTATTTATAATAATTTGTTCCTATTTCATGGTATGAATCTAAATTAATTTTTCATTCAGGTAGTTGTTATGTTTATCATCTAAATTCAATGAATTTGTTGATTTATATTTCATTTATGTTTATCAGCAAACTTTCAATTTGTTTCTGTAGTACCTGTTCCTACTTTTTAATTGTTGTGCAAATGAATGTGTGATATATATTGATTGTCTCTTCTCTTTTACCTCTTGTTAACTATGGTAGAGTTGTTTGTTTGTTTATAGGATTTGGAGCATTTGCCAATTGAGATTAATTGGTTATGTATAACTTATTCATTTTCTCAATAACGTTCACATACTAAATCATGTTGCTGTTTTAACCTAGTTGATGTGTCATATATGCCGAGTTTATCAGCTATTGTTATTTTAATTGCTATCCACCTGTGTATGAGAATGCTTATGGGATTTTAGTCTTCTTATCTTGTATATGAATCCTGAAATCCTGAAATGCCGATAAAGTTGAAATTCTTGTTGTAGTATTTTAAATTTGTAAGATATTTTAAGATTTATATTATCCTATAATTATATTTTAAAATGTTTATTTATAATTTATTTATTATTTTATTCTAAAACAATTTTTTCGGTTAAACCACGGTTGGATCGATTGGATCAGTAAACCAGTGACTAGAGCGGTTTGATGACCGGTCCGGTTCTCAGAACCTCGGTATAGATTGAAAAATTCGAAGAAGAATATGATTCTAATTGTAGTATTAAAAGTGATTTATATCTATTAAGGTCCGGTTTGGGTAAATAGCTTAATTAATCTCTTTTTAAAAAAATAGCTTAAACAATAAATGACTATATTAAAATAGCTTATAAATAAGTTATTTTGTATTTGAGTTTTTAGTTCTAAAAGTGCTTATTTTATAGAAATGTGATAAAAAGTAATAATATTATGAAAGAAGTCATTTTTTTAACTTTTTATAAGCTCCTAAATAGCTTCTTAGAAAGTTGCAATTTGGTTTTAAAAATTGCACGATATTAATATTATTACTTTTTATAAGTTAAAAACTCAAAAAAATTACTTTTAAAACTTTCCAAACGAGTCTTAAATCCAATATTTATTTCTTTATTTCTTTTGGGTCTTTGGATTTTTTTTTTCGGGTACTTGGATTAACTATTCATTTGTCTTTAATCCAATATCTTTGATCTTTTGGACTTTAATCCAATATCTGTTGATTGCTCGTTTTCAATTGTTTTGAGCCAGAAGAGTAGGGAATGGGAAACAATCAATTGCCAAAAAAAATACAAAAAAAAAACAAAAAAACCTTATCCATTAATCTTAGAAGGTATTTGTGGAAGGAAGAGCAACATGAAACATCTACTCATCAAGGTCCAGAAAAGTGGTTCGGTCCATTCACGACAAAAGCAGTATTGAATCAAAAGTTGCCCAAACTAAGGATGTCAAAAAAAAAAAAACAGACAAGCAAAAGATTGAGATTGATTATTCAACTAGACAAAAAAAAAAAATCAAGTTGGGTTGGTCACTTGGTCTAGTGGTTAGCTCACTAGTCTGCTTAAGTAAGTGTTGGAGGTTTGAATCTCGTCTTGTGCATGCAGTAACGCATTGGTCAACAGCAAACCCCTTAAATGGAACTCACTCGAAACTAAAAGCACCACCACAAGGTAGGATTCGAATCTTGACATTTATTTAAGGGACGAGTGAGCTGACCACTCGACCAACTCAAATTAGTTCAAAACCACCACCGTTGCTACCATATAAATCCCATTATCCCAAGCTACCTTACTGATACCGTCCAAACTTCTATTGGGCCTAGAAACCCTATCAGTGCAAACTCACTTCCTTGGACTATAATTGAACTATAAGATATTGCCCGCAAAGCCTTACTCTAATGGTCATTATGTATCTCCTGTAATAAGTGCATCTCAGTTTAAAATTTTGTTTGATCAAATAGTGGATAAAGTTCTTAAGTATTGTATGTGTGAATGTGGTGTGAGTTTATTTGTAATGTCACGAATTAGAGATTATACCATCTA
>NC_029788.2:122547456-122563785 GCF_000816755.2 Arachis ipaensis
TGATACAAATTCATCTCAAATTTATAGATACATTATAAATATAAGATAGAATATCCATCTTAAAATATATTATTTATCTTTAATTTTTATACATCTCGAATAATTACTAATTTGATCAGAATCTCTTATAAATACTATCTCCATCTGATTTGTGAATTGCAAAAGAAATCTTCAACCCCACTTAACTTAAGTAGTTATTATAGTTGAATACATACCAAATCATCATCCTAATTAAAATAAATAGCATGTCACTATTAGCACCACCCAAACTTCAAGTTTAACACAATTAGTTGAGGGAGAAAGAAATATAAATAAGCAACAAAGAGGATAGAGAAGGAAAACATACTTGAATATGTGAATTGGAAAGAGAATGGATAAATGTAAGGATGAAAGAGAAAGTTAGAGTTAAGGTAAAAAATGATATCATTTTAATTTGTCACTATCAATTTATTAATGAAAAAAAATACAAACGTAATTAAGGTTAAAACTTAAAAGTTTTGATGGACTAATTTGATAAAATTAAAAAAATTTAAAAGGCTAATTTAGTTCATGAATAAAATTTGAAAATTTATTTCCCTAAGTACTGAATACTTGTCGAAAAGGAAAATAAAAAAGACCAGATCAAGGAACACAAAATTATTGAAAAATTTATGTTCACTGGTTTGATTCTATTGAAAATTTTATAGTCCAATAATAATTTAAAAATGGCAAGGGAAGTAAACATGAATTAAAGTAATAGATTGAGACACATGGCATTAATTGCTCTCAGCTCATGTGGTGGGACTCATTGCTAATCTTACTAGTATGACACATTCCTCCCCACTACATGAAGTGCTCTTCCTCTTTTTCTTTTTCTTTTTCTTTTTTTTTTTAATTTAAATTTTTTCTTTTTTAATATAAGAAACCTAAGTGAATATTTTATTAGAAATTTTTTAAATATTCCTAGAACATCAATATTTTAATAATCTTAACTATTAATTACAATTAATATATTTTTTTATAGTTAAAATTTACTAAAATTATTAGAGCACCAATGTTTTAAGAACATTTGAGATTCTTCCTTATCTTATTCTGAATGAGGAGGTATCTTTCAATGCATGACCATTGACTTCACCAAATTAAAACCATCTCAAATAGGATTTGATTAATTACACTCCCACTTTTTCTTGGTTATCCCATCCATTAGTGTATCTATCTTATGAATCTGAACATAGCATGTTTTCTACTTTCTACTAGCATAGGTGTCTGTCACTTGCATGTTCTACATTACCTTCTTCTGCCAAACCCATTATAGTCACTATTATTGAAAGAGAAAGGGAATTTCTATTTAAATAATGTTTTTTTTTTTACTCAATTTATTCGGTACATTCATCTAATATATACACCAATGTTTTTAGAGAGTTTGATATTATCACTTTCAGATTTATTATAATGTTATTTTTTAATTTAGTATTTATCTATGTTTATCATTCACCTAAAATATAAAAAAAAAATTATGTATGATTCGTTTATTTATTATATTTATTTTATTACTAAAATTTTTTAAACTAATCATATTAAATATATATTAAAATTAATTATAAATATAAAATATATAGTAAAAATTAGTTAAATAATATATATTTATATAAATAAATAATAATTCATTTTAGTGTTTGATTTTAATATAAATATTTTTGTTTTGCAATTCTATTGTGCATGTGGGTTGATTCCCAAATGTGGCATACACAATTGTCAATTGAGTGGCACATTAATTAATATGTGAAGGGTCTTTAATTTGATGACTTGGCACACACATGTATCAAACTTCTTAACATGCAAGTGATGAATTGAAAATATTTGTTAATTAATATGGTTTAATTTCAAGCATTGTGGAAGTTATGTACCAACCACATTCGATCCCATGCATGCTACTCATATACTTTTCCCCACCACCTTAAATATATCCTCCATATATCCACTTGATTGCAAAATCAAATAATAAGTGCTTCATATGTATATTTATATAATCAGAAAACAGAAACAGGAAAGTCAGCAAGCATTACCAGCCCTATATATTGTGGAGTCCATAACTTCTAGAAATATTATTGTTCTAGCTACTTCTCCATGTTCAATAAACTCTCAATTTTTTTATAACTATATTTGAACTTTTCAATTAAGAATTCACTTACTTGGGTGAGGAATATTGCTTGGTTTTCTAGCTTTTGGAGCCTTAGCATAAGTAGTAAGTTTTGAATATGGAAAATATTTTAAAAAAATAACTCATTTTTAAATAAAAAACTAGAGAAGTTCAATCGATTTGTCGTTCTTTTACAAATTTTTGCAAGCAATTTTTTATGTCTAAATCAAGTCGGTAACGATAATGTTAGAGAGACAAAAAATACAGTCAGAATTTGTCTTATTTAGCATTCATTAATTATCGTGACAATTAATGAATGCTAAATAAAACGAATTCTGACTGTTCTTTTGCTAATTTTTTTTGTTACCAAACATTTTTAAAATTAAATATTCAATATCGTTGGGCTAAAATATTTGCATGCTAATGGCTAGTCATTTGCGATTTTTTATTTTATTAAATAAAATAAATGTAATATTTACCAAAATAAATATTTTTAGGAGTATTTACGGATTTAAATTCGCTTGCCACATTTCGTTTATACTGTAAATGATATGATTTTTCATGTATCTCGTTTACACTGTAAACGAGATATGTGAAAACGTCATCTCGTTTACACTATAAACGATATATATATAAGACAAATATTTCGCATCTATAAAAGGATGTGTAACCGTTGGTATTCTTCAGACACATTTCATATCCTCTCTCTGTCTCCTTTTTCTATATATATAAGACAAATATTCAGCATCTATAAAAGGATGTTTAACCTTTGGTATTCTTCACACATATTTTATATCCTTTCTCTGTCTCCTTTTTGTCTCAAAACAAAGCTGAATGGCCAGTAACAATCCATTTATAGTTGTGCTTCTTTATTCGAATTGTCGTATGAGAAATGGCGACAACGGAGTGACATTTGAGTGTCAGGATCCGATATTGTTTCGCACTCAGCGTGTGGAGACATTGTCGGATTTGAAGAGTTTGATATTGAGCAAGCTCGGTGGGACACAAGTGAGGGAAATCGGAAGGGTGGCGTATAGGTTGCTGGCACCCATGGGAAATGGAGTCTTCTAGTTTCGACTATTCCAACTTCACGGGGACGAGCATGTGCGACTAATGTTCGACATTCATGGGAGGATCATGTGTGAACAGGTGATGGAGTTGTCCGCCGAGGTGGGTCACGGTGGTAGTGGGGGTTCCGCACACGAAACCTATGTGCAAGACGACCGACCTCTCATACCACTGCCCATTCATGTCGCGATTCTGGAGTATGAGGCAGAGGAGGGTGAGGAGGAGTCGCACGAGGATTACGTGGCGGACAGTGGGGACAGTGAGTTTTCCGATGGTGGCTATGATGATGAGTTTGTGCCGGAGACACCTGTAGGGGCCGTGCCGCGCCATGTGTTGCCCCCACCTCACCCCGATTCTGGCGCTATCGGCTGTGCCAAGTCACTATCACAGTCTAGATCTGGACGCCATGCATGAGAGGATCTCAGTTTCTGACACATGTGGAGTGGATTACAACCTAGACAGCGGTGTGGAGTTTTGGGTTGGACACAGGTCCAAAAGCTGAGAGGCAGTGCTTCAAGGTGTGAAGAACTACAGTATTCACAGGAGTGCTGAGTACCGGGTGATCGAGTCCAACCGGTTAAAGTACCATGTGCAGTGCTGTCAAGCCGATAGTAGGTGTTAATGGAGCCTCCGTGTGGCCTTTCGTTAGAATCTCAGATACTGGTAAGTTCAAGTTTAATTGTGAATTTGAGTAGTTTTGTATGATATTTTATTTTGGTTATAGATGTTGTGTAAGAATAAATTTTTTGTTGTGATTAGGGAGGTTCGGAGGTTTGGTGGACCACACAGCTGTCTCGCCAAACTAACCAGCAAGTGCACCGAGTCGTACCAAGTAAATATACCTCAGGTGAGTGAGGGTCGATCCCACAAAGATTGATGGATCAAGCAACAATGGTTGGGTGGTTTACTTAGTCAGAAAAATAGAAAAGAGTGTTTTAAGAGTTTAAAAGCATTAATAGTAAATTCAACAAATCAGAAAAGCAAGCAGTAAATTTCGGTGAAATATATATGGAGAAAACAGTTAAGGCTTCAGAGTTATCTATTTTTCGCATTGACTTTTCCTACTAACTATTTTAATCATGCAAGATTTAATTCATGGCAAACTTTATGTGACTAAACCCTAATTCCTTAGACTTTTTTAGTCTCCTCTAAAATTCATCAACCACCAATTCCTTGGTCACTTAATTCCAATTAGAGGGTGAAGTTCAATTCTAGTTTATATACTACAAAAATCCTAATTACCCAAATATAAGAAGATTATATGTCACATATCCCGTTAAGTCCAGATAATTAGAAATTTAGGAGAATATTTTTTAAGCTGTTGTTCAAATAAAGAGCTTTTCCAAGTTATACAAGAACTCAATTAGAACCAAGGTCATACTTCCATTCCACACAGATTCATAAAATAAAGAACGAAAACAATTCTTGAATTATAAATCAATACATGAATTAAAATAAAAAAATAATAGTATCAATCCATACAATAGACAGAGCTCCTAACCTTAACAGTGGAGGTTTAGTTGCTCATGGTTCAGAGAGAAAAATAAGAATTCTGAAAAACTGTAAAGTGCGGAATGAGCCCTGAGAAGAGATTCTAGCCCGAAGGGCTAATTCTTTTTCCTTTTATATCTAATCCTAATTAATATAAAATATATTTTCTAAAACTAAAATAATATATTTTCTTAATTATAAATAAAATAAAATTTTAACCAAAATAAATTAATTGATTCTCGTAGCCTTTGGAACGCATTGGGAACCACTCCTTCATTAAGGTCCACGCTTAACTTGAGAATTCCCATCCCAAGTTCAGCGTGGAGGAGGCAGTGGCTAAACTCGTGCTTTTTCTTGAGTCCACGCTGAACTTGTATTAACCTAAGTTCAACATGGAGTGATGCGCGCAAACTTTCTTTGGAGCTTTTGATCTGGCGCTGAACTTGGAGTTCCTCAAGTTCAGCATGGGGTTGTATGTATGAAATAGAAGAAAAGGGTATACTATTATATATCGTTGGAAAGCTTTGGAAGTTAACTTTTTAATGTCGCTGAAATCACGTCAATTGGACCTTTGTAGCTCAAGTTATTTCTGTTTGAGTGCAAGGAGGTCGGGATTGACAGCATCATTCGCTTTCTTCCTTTTCTGCTACAAAACTCCGTCAAATTCATCCGAATGCTACCTGAAATAAACAGAAATTGCAAACAACTGAAAGTAGCATTCATAGTGGCTAAAGATAATTAAATCTTGATTAAACTCAACAATTTGAATGCAAATTTACTAGGAAAAGATAGAAAGGATGCTCACGCATCACACCCACCATGTCTCAAGACCATCGTCAGTTAGATAGCAGTCTCATCTGCAGAGTCATATTGCCCTTGATTCAGTCCAACCCGTCTGTGAGTATCCCGGTCTTGCAAAGTGCGATCCAGGCAAGTTATCACTTCAAACCCTCATACAGAAAGGTGTGGATGGCAAAGCAGAAGGCAATTGTACGAATCTACGGTGATTGGGAAGAGTTGTACAACAAGGTGCTGAAACTGCTTCAGGCACTGCAAATCTGTTTCCCCGGCACCATATGTGACCTACGCGTCAAACCGTACTACGAAGGACACCTCATGGTGCGCGACTGCTGCATGTTCGACAAAGTATTTTGGGCTTTCCCGTCATGTGTCGAGGCCTTCAAGCATTGCAAGTCATTTGTCTTTGTAGACAGCATGCATCTGTATGTCAAGTATGGTGGAGTGTTGCTTATAGCGGTGGCGCAAGACGGAAACAGCAACATACTGCCAATTGCTTTTGCCATTGTTGAGTCTGAGAGCACCGAGTCATGGTCGTTCTTTCTTACTAATTTGAGGCGCCACGTCACACCACAAGACTTGGAGATGTCGACTCTTTTGGCATGGATGACAACAGACAGACCAGAAGATATAAACCAAGACCAAAATGGATTATGAAGATACAAGAACATAATTTATGTACCCAACTAGAAAAATTTACGACAAGAGATCTTGACGGAGGCCCATCAGAGCAGATTTTCTATGCATCCCGGGGTAAAGAAGATATACCAAGACCTGAAGCAGATGTTTTGGTGGTCAAGACTAAAAAAAGATGTTCCTGCCTTCGTTTCGAAGTGCTTAACTTGTCAGAAGATTAAGGTGGAACATCAGAAACTACCAGGAACCTTATGGCCCCTAGAGATACCATAGTAGAAATGGAAATAAATTATGATTGATTTCGTTACTAGATTACCGAGAACGTCTACTGGACATGATGCGATATGGGTGATCGTGTATAGGTTGACAAAATTGGTGCATGTTCTCCCTATTCGAATTGATTATACCTTGGAAAGACTTGCTCAGATATATACTCAAGAGATAGTACGGTTACATGGAGTACCTTCATCCATTGTGTCAGATTGAGATATGAAGTTTACTTCTAAATTCTGGGGAGCTTTTCAAAAAGTCTTTAGGACAAAACTACATACGAGTACAATCATCCTTAAACAGACAGGCAATCAGAACGGACAATTCGTACATTGGAGGATATGCTGAGATCGTGTGTGTTAGATCAATCCGCAATGTTGCCACGTCCTGTTTGCTTCCTTTCTTGACGCTTGATCTTCAGAGTCACTTTTACATCCTTTTTTTTCACACACGAAATGCTGAGAGCGATGAACGAGAGATAAAAGTTGAAATTTGATAGTTGGTGAGTTTTTTTAGGTTCAGCTGTTTAATTTTAAAACTTCAAAGAAGATTTTAAATCGATTAAAGTGTTCATTTCTTCTTCTTCTTCACAATCATACTAGGTTCATCAAGGAAGGAAAATGAGCTAGACACCGTCAATTAAAAAAACGGTTTTTGTGAGCTAATATCAAGAGGTAAAAATTAAAATTTGGTAAATTAAAATAACATGTGTTTTATTGCTTAATTATTGATTGAATTTTTTTTAAATATATGAAATCGTATTTAATTAATGTTTTAATATTTTCTCAAAGCACAAAAAGAACATGAGCGCCAGGCTTGACACTAGCGGCGCCAAACGCCCTCTCCGAAACACTCTAGGCACCGGAAGTAAGACTATGGGCGCCAAGCGCCCAATTAAAACAAACCGAAGGCGGCAGGCGACTCCCCCTACAATAATCATAATATGTGTATATTTAGAGTCTATAAAAGATGTAATAATAGTATAATACAAGTATATACATAACATAAAAGACATAATAATATATATGAAGTTAAAAGATATAAAAAGAAGTTAAGTAAAAGGTGATATAAGTAACGTAAAAGTTTAAGAATATAATATTAATTATAGTAAAAGACGTAGAAAGATGATTCAATAGCCGAACTCCTAGGAATTTTTTTTATAAAACATTTAGAAAAGTCTCGAGAAGAGAGTTATTTGTGATTATAAAACTGAAAAAGATTAAAAATGACGAATGAAAACATAAGTACGGAAAGAAAAGAGAATTGAGATTTATAAAGTGAATGAATAAACTCTAAAGGATAAGAAAAGTGGAATTTGTAAGTTGGAGATCGCTTACAAAAACTGGTGAATATTGTTTCGGTCTTCAGATTGAATATAAGGACCAGGATACCCGCAGATTGGAGTTGTTTTTTCAGACATACTCAGCCTGATAAGCTGTTCTTGTAAGGCATGGTCGCTTACAAAGGTATGATGTGAATACTCAGGCAGAGTGTTGTTCCTGTAAGAGAGTTGCTTACAGAAGTATTGCCAACGTATTTAATTTGGTTTTGCTCTGGTCTCTCGAAAAGCCTTACCCGGATCGGCTTCTGGTTACGTCGGGAGCGAGTAGAAATCAACACATGAGCTCATGACCTACACTAGGACCAGACATGTATCATATTATTTGTCACATATTTGTCTGTTATACTTTCTGTATCTGTGTGTGTTTACTTGTTGTTTTTCACTTCCTACATTCCCTATTTGTTTACTATTACTATGTGTTTCATGTTATCTGTTATTCTTGTATCTTATGATTAAGCACTATCAACTGGTAATAATACGAAAATAACGAATTCAAATAACAACTCCGACCTTATTGAGAACCCCCAAGTTCTTACCCTTTCTTACCCCCCTTCAGATAGAGACAGGAGTAATGTTCCATGAGCTTGACCTTTCGTTTATCTACGAGTACCCGACATTCGGAAGCTACTATGTTTTGGGCGCGGAGCTTCGTGTTCGTTTGTACGTATTACGTGATAGACCCTTCACACACCCAATAGATAACCCTGATTTTGACCCAAATCAGCCATACAATTTTTCTCTTTCTTGGTTACATCCTGACAGCCACGGTAATCCGTTTCCTGGTTCACCGATTCATGCTCAGCCTCTACATCAGGCAGCATCTGAGCCTGACGTAGGCAAATGATACCTTCCAAATTTACCTTCTGATGTTGTCATACCTCTGATACCACTATCACCAGTCGAGCAGCTACAGGCACAGTTTGACCCACTAGGTGAAGCCTTAGCTCTTGCATACACCAACGGACCTGTAGTAGATGGTAGGAGTAGCAGTTCATCTGGTAGAGTGTCTATTCCAAAGAGGTCAGAGGAAGAAGATCTAGAGGAGGATCTAGAAGAAGAGTTACTACCATCTGGGAGTGATGTATCTGTGGGCGGATCGCACAAAAGCCTATCGAATGACGATATTTGAGTTTAGTTTGAAGAACGTCAATTGGTATTCTTTTTGCAGCATCCCTTCGTAGTACTTTTTAGTTTAGTCTCTCTTTTTGTTGGTATACAGAGAAAGTAAGAAGGTCTAGAAGTGCTAGGCTAGCGTGGGTAGGGATGGTAACGAATCCCCATGTGGTCCTCGCCCCCATCCTGTTCCCGCGACAAGTAATGGGGACCCCATATTCGTCGGGGACCTGGGTCTCCGCAGATTTTTGTAAAAAATAATAAAAATTAAAAAATTAAAAATTAAACTAAAATAATTAAAATAATTCTCAATTGTTATTGCAAACATAATTTGCATAAGTCTTTTAAGAGTTAAATAGCAATAACCAACAAACATTTGATACCAAACATATTCATAAACAAGAGTGGCTATAGGTTCTTTCGATGGAGTGCTTTTCTCAAAATTGTTACTCAATACATCATAAGAAGACATTCTACAAAATCACAAAACTATAAAACTATAATTACATACAAATAACAATCCACAATAAATCACATAAATCAAATTATAGAGAATAATTGATAGAAAAATCACAAATTACATAAATCAGTATTCACTTTAACTATACAATTGCGTGATAACTAAATTGCTTCATCTTTCTTCTAACCCTGTTTTCTAGTCTTTATTTGTCAATAACAAAATCAATGTTTCTTCACTTACAATTTAAGAAAGTTTACCAGAAAAATATTACTCTCATTTTTAAGCATAAAATAAGTCACAATCCAAAAGCCATAATCTTGTAGTTACAGCACTACAGAAGAGAAAAGGAAAAGGAAGTTTCAATGTGAAATTGATCAACTCAATAACGGCATAATCCTTTCCCCAACAATCTAATTACATACAAAATTAATCGAAAATTTGGTAACATAAATTTATGATTCAAAACTATTTTTGATAAAGAAGAAACACATGCATTATATAAATTACATAAATCACAAAATTCACAGAGAATCGCATATATCATAGAAATCAGAATTAGAAATATAAATTATAATTACCTAACTTACAGAAATTATAACAAATGCTTTTAAATCAAAATAAATAATGAAAATTTCAAAGTTCACAAAACTGACTTATTCGACGAAAGAGCAGTTGACGGTAATGATCAGCAAAGACCAGCAAAGACCGACAAATACGCAAAAAAGCAGAGACTTCGACGCGAAGACCAGCGAAATACAAAGACGCAATGACGAGAAGACACTCCGACGTTCTGACACGAAGACGAAAATAATAGCGAACACTGGAAGACGGCCGATGGCGAGGACTCAAGGACGCACTCCCTACTGCGGTGATGAGGTGACGGTGACGCCGAGAGTCCGTGAGAGGTGTCAGTGAGGGACTGAGGGGGTGAGGGACGGAGGGGGTGGGAGGTGGCAATGGTGAATGGTGAGACCTGCGTGGTTGTGTTTGTGAGAGGAGAGGGTTTGAGGGTTTGAGGATATTTGAATTTTGAGACTGACGGCTAGGGTTAGGTTAACAAGGTCATGTACAGTATATAATAATATGGAGCATTTTAGTCTTTTTACATATATGGGGTATTGGGGTTAAACGGGTCTCAGTCTTTTTACATACGGGTTAAACGGATCTCCACGGAGCAAGGACTTATACCCCTGTTTCCGCCACGTTTATTATACGGAGCTCGTCCCCCGTTTCCGCCGGTACAAAATTGTCTCCATATCTGTCTCCCGACTAGGGGTGTGCATGGGTCGGGTAAAACCGGGTTTGATGTGACCCAGACCCGACCCGAAATATATACAGGGCCTATTTGTTAGACCCGAACCCGACCCTAGACCCGATGAAACCTATACACTTTCGGGCCACGATTATACCGGGTAAAAACCGGGTGAAAACCGGGCCGTTAACATTATATTACCTTGATACCTTCTTGTAAGTTAGCATGTAAAAATATCCAAATTTCTAAGACTCCAACCATTATTTGACATGGTAAAATTCACTTAGAAAAATATAATAAGAACTATCTCTTCTCTAAAATTAAAGTATAACCATAATCAATACTAATATTGCCTAATAACACTAAATATTTAAATCAATACAAATAACACAAGATTATGCATTAGTCTAAAGTCTTATGCATTTAAAACATAAAACATTAACTTATAGTCTTATATATAATGACTAATAACACAAAATATTAAGGTTTACAATACTTAAATTTCACATAATAATAGCCATCATCCATCACTAATAACACAAAATATTAATTGTGTATGATGACCGGGCCACCGGGCCGATTTCGGGTGACTCGAGCTATGGCCCGGACCCGACCCGAAATAATGACCGGGTCTACTTTTAAGACCCATACCCGCCCCTAGACCCGATGAAATCACATCAAATTAGCCCCTAAAGTGTTCGGGACCGGGCCGAGTCTTCGGGCCGGACCGGGCCATGCACACCCCTACTCCCGACAAATAAATTCTCGCGTATACCCGTCCAGCCGGAAAATTTTTGCCATCCCTAAGCATGGGCACCAATTAAGTGGCTTTTTGTATGAGACAGAGTTTGTGGATGTCATATATTCATATATGTATATATTTATCTCATGTGGTGTATATTGACAGGGTCTTTAAACACTATACTGATGTATGAAGATATGTGAATATTTCTGTTCATATTTATGTTTGTGATGTTATTTACTTCTATATACTCGCGATGATAAATCGTTTAACGTTTTCAAAGAAAAATTTACCCGTAAAATAACAACGTATTAACAACAAATCAAGCTTATATAATAAATATTAATTAATAGGTAATAAGATAAATCAGTAGCATCTAATTTTTTGTATAATCAAAATATATTAGGAGTTGGATCGTTACATCTTATATTTTTAACTCTACACAAATGTATTATAATATAATGGGATAACTTTTTTTCAACTCCAAATAAATTTGATCACTTTCCAGATTTACAAAGAATTTTATAAATATCCAATTTCCTCCTAAATATCTTTTTTTCATATAAGATCTGCATCACGTAAGGTAAAATATCTTAAAAAAAGAACTAGAATATCATAAAAGAGATTCATTATCCAACAAAAGAAAAAAAATAACCACCAAAAAATTATTGTCGTACTAAAAACCTCTCTTTAATCCTCTTAGCTGGGTTAACTAGTGTAATTTTCATAATTCAAAGTTTGCATATTCATGATGATGTAATGCTTCATACTTGTCTAGGTGATGTTGAAATTAAACTCACATTATTACTATATAATAATTATGATTACAGACTAACAATTAGATTGTATTTGAAGTGTTTACCCAAATAAACAAACAAAACAAATTGTTGCTAAACTATGTTAGCTCACGGTACAAGACACATGTATGTAGCAAGACAAAGTAGAAACCTTCTTAATAGTATTCTAGTGTAGATGCGGTTTCGGGTTCGCCGACCAGTAGTTGCCACATGCATAAATGATACATCATGATGATGCATGCACTCATGTCATCACTCTTATCAACATGGACCCCACACGCTTCTGTATCTTTTTTTTTTTTTTTCACATTGAGTTAATTTCCAAACTTTTATTTTAGTCATCTTTAACTTATTATTAATTCTTAATATTTAGATTATCAAATTATGAGATAAATCCTTGGTTCAGACTTCAGAGTCTGAGGTTTGAAGTGTAGACTAAAATATTTATTTTTATAAATCTAAAAATTAGAATTCTTAATAAAAAAACTTTTTGATACAAAATGTGTGTTGTCTAATCTAAAGGAATGCGGAATGCCTGGCGCCATCTTATGGTAGTGTACACCGAAGCCACAATGGAACCCCGATCACACACCGTTAATGAGATTAACCGTTAAAGCATTGGTTACCGTTTGATCTGGGACCATAGGATTCGGATGCTGCGTGGGCGTGGGAACCGTTGTGAGATCTGATATCTTTCTCTTTTCGCCCCCGAAAGCGAGATGGTGGGTCCCGCCAAAGCAAGGATGTCACGTGATTACCACGTTTTCTGACTTGTGCGGCCAAACTTCGTACATGTCAATGGAGATAATATTTAAGAATAAATGCTCAAATTAATTTTTAAAAAATTATATATTTTTTAAATTAATTTTAAAATTTTTTTTAATTAAATTTATCTTTTAAAATTTTTAAATTAGTTATTTTAGTTTTTTTGTTATTTTTATTGTTAATAATGTCAAAATTTGTTAATGTAGTATGTTAAATAATATCATAATATATATCTAATAATCATAATTGACTATTAACATGATTAATTTATGAAATTAGATCAAATCAATCTCAAATTGAAGAATTCTATACCTCAAGTTATTTTCTTAATTAGATTTTGATTTGATCAAATTTCATAAATTTATTATGTTAATAGCCAATTGAGACCCTTAAGACTGTGGTGTGGTGTCACTTAAGTTGTTACATTAGCAAATTTTGACATCTGGCAGAAGGACTAACATGATTAATTTAAAATTTTTAAATAACGAATTTGATTTAAAAATATTTCAAGGACTAATTTAAAAAATGAGTGATCTTTTAAGGACTAATTTGACCATTTATTCTAATATTTAATTTAGTCCATAAATTTGCTTGCAAATTTTAATTTAAATTTTAAAATTTTAATTGTTTATATTTAGTTTTTAAAATTTATGAATATAACTTATA
Organism: Arachis ipaensis; assembly: GCF_000816755.2. NCBI lineage: Eukaryota > Viridiplantae > Streptophyta > Magnoliopsida > Fabales > Fabaceae > Arachis > Arachis ipaensis. The sequence continues at coordinate 122,560,976 of NC_029788.2, forward strand.
TTAGTTCCTAAAATAATTTTTGACACACAAATATTAACGAAATGGTAGTGTAGATTGTTAGATGTCACACCGAATTCTGTAAAATAAATAATGTCATTTTGATTTTGACATTCAATTAACTCCAAAATAATATTGAAAGTGATGTATATTTTTTAAAATTTTTTTCTCTCAAAACAAGTGATATAACGAAATTTTTTAGGTTATTTTAACGTTAAAACTAAAACTACATCATGTTACTGGTTTTAACATAATATCTAATTGTCCATATTAACATTCTATTAATATTTATGTGCTAAAAATTATTTCAAAGTCTAATATAAATCATAATTATAAAATTTAAAAATTAAATAAAAGTTATTGAAACTTCAGAAATTAAATTAAATATTATTTTTAATAAAATAAAAATTTATATACAATTATGATTATTAGAATTAATTAAATGTGAGTCTTCACCACATATGCAATTCTTGGTTAATTATTTTTTTTTCAAATTTTATTACTAAGTGCAGTATATTTTGTTGCACAGAGACTAGGATATGGCTAGATAGATGAGTTATACAAATCTGGTTTAGTCAAATTCCAAGTTCGTATAACTACTATGCATTTCCATATAAAAATGTTTTGCATATAAATAATTAGATTTATTTATTTTTTAAAAATAGAAAAATAAAAGGTAGCAGCGTTATGAAAAAAAACTTTAATTTATTCGGTTCTCATTTATTATTGTCAAATTATGATGACATAATTAAGATTAGATTTACTGTTACTAATCTTTTATATCACTACCTAATTTTATGGTTTTTTTTCTCTCAAATAATAGCTAATCGACCATATGTTGTTACGTGCTTTTTATATTTATAAATATACTACTAAGCACATGTGAAACGCATAAATTAGTTAATAATGTGAACATATTAAGATTCTATTACTAAAAATCTAAAATAACATCATATATTTTCATTTTGGTAATTTTATCATTCAATTTTTTTATACAATTCCAATAATTAAAATATACTTTATTAAACTATTTTTTTAGTCAAATTATCCAAACTTAATAATTGTCCTCACCAGCAGTGAAAATAAAAGAAATTGAAAATGGGAGGAAAAAAGGGAGAGAAAGAAATTGAAAGGAAAATAGTTTTTTTTTTTTTTTTTGAGGAGAGAAATAAGAGAGGAAAAAAAATGAAAAAAATATTTTTTTTCCTCCAATAATGAAAAAAAAATGAAAAGAAATTAATTCTCTCTCTACTTCCAATATTACCTATTTACTTTATTCAATATATTTTATAATATAAAGATAAAATTGTCTTTTTACAACATTTCTTTTTTTCTTATTTTTTTTCATCCAAACACATCTAAAAAAAATAAAAATTCACTCAATTTCTTTTCTTTCTTTTTTTTCTTTTCTATTTTTTTACTCTCTATTTCTTTCCTTCCAATCAAACATAATCTTACAGTTTAACTTGTATTCCGTGTAATCTGATTTGATCCATCACAAAATTAGTTCAAGCTGATTTAAAAATAAAAAGTATAAATTTATTTATAAATTATACCCAAATTCACAAAATTAGTTTAACTGACCTATCAAGTTTGTTTGAATCTACTAAAATATAAATAAGTATATAAATAATTTTTTATTATAAATATTTTACATGTTTTAAATGCTATGAATTTTCATATATAATGTTGTAAATATTAAATTTGGTATATTGCATATAAATATCTTTTTTTAAATAAAGAACTGCTCTTAAAAAAAATATTTTTTAAAAATAAGCATTTTTAACAAACTTCAAACTAAGATAAATTTAATAGATTTAATACTTGAAAAAATGATCAATTAACTACATCACATACTTAATTTGTTAAAAATAAAGTTTGACCTCTCCTGATTTATATCATTTCTAATTCTCTTTTAATCAATTATATAAAAAGTAATTATAAAAATAACTATTAAAATAAGCTTAATCTAATTTTTTTCCCCAAACATGCATTACTTATCATTCAAATAAATAAATATTTGACTTCTTAAATAGTTTCCATAAAAGTAATTAAAAATACAAGAAATATGTTGAAAAATAAAATTCTTGTTTGCACATTTGGAAGAATTTTTAAAAAATAAAAAATTCAAAAGATGTTCACTTTTCCCAAATCACAATCTCCATTTTCCACCACCACAAAAACAGCCTCGTATGGTGTAATACAAATCCATCCAGCACCAACCATACATGGCATTAATTAAATTATTATTTATAATTATTTTATGCATCTTTTTCTGTCGGCATTACTCCTCAAAGAGCTAACCCCCTCATAAAGTGCGTGTGGACTTTTTCTCACTCTCCATAAAATCTGTACCCCTTTGACATTTTCATAAGTCAACCCCGCCAAATCACCAAACACTCTCTTCCAATGTCGTGTGAACATCACAAGGGTAACAGAACAAAAATAAAATAAAGAAAAGAAGCCCCACAAACAAAACAAAGCGATAAGCATAGAGATGCCAAAAATGCCAACCACTATCACAAAATTATTATAAAAAAGCCACTTTACTTTTTTTTCTTTCTTAGCATAATATGTTAAGAGGTTTTTATACAAGAGAATATGACTCTCATTTTATCATTAAAAGCGTTAATCTTATTCTATAATATTTAAGACACAAAAAATTTTACAATAATAATTTAGTATATTATCTTTAAAATGTTTCTCCTGTCCCCTCTCATTAAAGACAAAAGAAGGTTTTTTCCCATATTAAATCATTTATAATATTAAAGTTGTTATCTAATTATTTCATTTTTCTTTTGGTGTAAAATTTG
>NC_029788.2:122563795-122576356 GCF_000816755.2 Arachis ipaensis
TGACATTATTCTTCTATTTAAATAAATATTAAATTTAAATTTTGTTTTATGTATATAATGATTTAGAGGAATATTAAGAGATCAGCAATTTTTGTGATTTATAATCATTAAATAATTATCAATGATAATTTTAATAGTGTGAGATTGATATAAAATTTTATTTAATGACTCATTTTTTTTGTTGATTATATATTTATCAGAATTCGAAAAAATTACTAATTTCTAGACTTTTTAACTAACGAGAGATACTTAAATAAAGTTTAGATCGTGCGTTGAAGATCAAAATTTTAATTAAAAATTTATCATTGATAAATAAATTGTTGGATATATAAGGCGAGACATTGTTAAACTAGATTAAATAATATTAAATGATGTAATTAGATAAAGACGACTTTGCATATTTTGATTTTCTCTCTCTGTTTCTATATATACATGTCAATTCCACTGAGCTGCATCTTATCATCTCTCTTAGCCAAAAGTCAGCGCCTTCTTTTGTCTCTCTCTTCTCTCTCTCTCTCTCTCTCTCTGAAGAAAAGAGAAAAAAAAAGTTTTTGCAGCAAACAGAGAGAAGCACGCAGAAGAGACAGCATCTTCAGAAATTGCAGACGCCTTTGTCTCTCTCAAATGGAGATGGAGCTTGATTGGGATCTCCATGCGGTGGTTCGAGGCTGCTCCACCCTCACCTCTTCATCTTCATCTTCTTCTTCATCTTCTTCCTCATCCTCTTCTGGTTTCGGTTACTTTCACTCTCAAGCTTCTCCTTCTTCTGTCCTTGACACTGAAGACCAACAACAACAACAACAAGGAATTACCAACAATGTTATGTCCTTTTCTGCTGCTTCATATTCATACCCCTTTGGACCAAGGACCGCCATTGAAGAGTTGCATGAGCTTTGCAAGCCTTTCTTTACAAAATCACTCCCTCAACAACAACAACAACAACAACAATCATTGCAAGCCTCTTCTCCTTTGTCTTCATTCTCTGTAGCACCACCACCACCACCACCACCACCAAAACCTGTTCATGCACAAGAGAAGCAACAGAGAAGCAACACCAACAAGCATCCTCACCCTGGTGGTGATTCTGTCAACACCCCAAGATCTAAAAGAAGGTAAAAAATTGAGCTTGGGTCTTATCATTTTGTCCCACAAAAGAAAAATTTGATCTTGAATTGACCCATGTTAGAAAAATCTTGTCTTTATTTTTTCCTTTGGTCTGAAAATGCATGTCTTTTGTTCTTCACAGGAAGAACCAGCTCAAGAGAGTTTGTCAGGTACCAGTTGAGAATCTCTCATCAGACATATGGGCATGGAGGAAATATGGACAGAAACCCATAAAGGGGTCACCATATCCAAGGTATGAGAGGCACCCTTCTAGGTTTTTTTCACTTGCAATTTTCTTAAAGAACTAATTAAGGGTATGCTTTGGTTCATGGTTTGTTAATTGTGGTTAGATGTATAGAAAAAAGTTGACTTGTTTTTCTTCCGATTATGCTTAAACTATGATTTGATCTTGCAATTGAAAGTTTGAAACTTTCACCTTTCAAGCATATTTCTGTAAGAACTAATTAAGAGTGTGTTTTGTTTTTTGGTTTGGTAATTATGGTTAGATTCATAAGAAAAGTAGCCTTTTTTACACTCCAATTATGCTCAAATTATGATCTTGTAAACTAAAGATTATGCTGAGAATTATTGCATGCAACTTTACCAAATGATATTAAGATGAATTGAAAGTTTGAAACTTGTACCTTTTTATACCATAAGTTTGAGCATCTAAAATGAAATCCAAATATTATGACCTTCAAATTCTTCAAATTAAAGTGTTAAGGCCTAATAGAATTTCCGTTTGTTCTGTGATTTTGCAGGGGATACTATAGATGTAGCAGCTCAAAGGGATGTTTGGCAAGGAAACAAGTTGAAAGGAACAGAACGGATCCAACAATGTTCATAGTAACCTACACAGCAGAACACAACCACCCTGCTCCAACTCACAGGAACTCCCTTGCCGGATCGACGCGCCAAAAGCCGTTGACACCTCAGGCAGCTGCGGCCACCACCACCAACGGTGGAGAATCCGATGAGAAGGCCTTGACACCAACGAAATCGGCTTCGCCTGATATCTCAGTTGCGGAAGAAGAGGCTTTACCACAACATTGTGAAAAGTCATCAGTGAGCAGAGAAGAGAAGGAAGAGGATTTGGCTGATGATGATGATGATGAGTTTGGTTTATCTGATATGGTGATACCTGATGATTTCTTTGATAGTTTTGATGAACTGAAAGAGATCACTGGTATTGATGATGATGGAATTAGAGGAGATAATTTCTTTGTTGATCCCTTTTCAGCCATTGCTATGCCTTCTTGGGTTGCCAATAGTGCTGCCACTGCTGCTGGTGGTAGCTGATTCATTTGGCCAAAAGTTTTAAACAATTGATGATTAATGTTGCATTGTTGTTTATGTGATTTTGAGGAATCATAGAAGATTGCAATTGATGCAAATGTGGTCGATATCGCAACAACAATACCGAAGGTTTTATATTGCGATTGCATTTCTGCGATTTTGAACAACAGTAAAAGTTGTCCAAAATCGCAAAAAATATGCAGTCGCAATACGAAATGGCTGAGGGCATGAGGAAATTAGAAACTCTATCACAATTCACAAGTGACCATTGTTTTCATGCTTTTTCATTTGTAGAGAATAGGAAATGGAACATTTTGGAGGAATCTTTAGTTCTTTACTAACAATGCCTTGTGAAGGAAACTTTAGGTGTAGTAGTAACCAAGTTAGGTTTAAGCATGTTTATATAATTTTGTTAATCTTGTTAAAAAAATTAATGATTATTTAGGGATTCATAGTTTGCATACCTAGCACTCTCATTGTAAAATCAATTTACTTTTCAAACAACTTGTGTAATTGCATGCATGGCCCATGTGTTTGCTTTTGAGTTCATTGGATTCAACAATAGTTGTGATAAATTAGCAAAGCACTTTGCATTGACTTTTTTTACATTGTCAATGATGATTTAATATGAATATCATTATTATATTATGTGTGTGAATGTGACATATGGGTTACATGGTGGTTGCTTGTTGGTATTTATTCTACTAATTATCCTGTGTGAGACCACCAATAATAACGGTGGAGTCTCTTACTTTTGGGTACACAAACACAAAGATTGATGTAATCAAGGAATTAGATTCCATGAAGCATATGCTCTTTTATTTATAAATTGGTAAGAAGCATAGTATTTCACGTTAGCTTGAAGTTAACATGTTAACTCACACTAATTACTTTATGCCATATGCTTGGCTCAAATCAAACAAACAAACAAATAGAAGTGAATCCCATTATGTATATAGTGGAAATAGTCAATTTGCCATACATGTGTCTACATTCATATTGGAACTTTGGAAGGGGAAAAGAAAAGTCAAAAGATGTCTAGAGAAGTGCATATAGCGTGTTATCCTTCCCACTATGATAATAAATTACCTTATTTATCTTAAAAAGAGTCTTGCTAATGTGTTTTAAAAACATATTTCAAGTATATAGTAAAAGAAAATTCACTCAAACTCATTAAAAAGATTTTTTTTATATGTTTTTAATGTATTGAATGTATAATTTTTTTTTAAATTATACTTATATTCTTATAATATTTCTTTTAAGACACAAGTTAACTAAGGGCTGGTTTAGTAAAATTTTAACTTTTTAAAAGTAGTTTATCAAAAGTATTTTTTAAAAGATAATTTTTTAAAAGTTATAATATTTATGTTTGGTAAATCAAATTGAAAATGAAGGTCTAGTAGTTAGCTCATTAGTTTGTTTAAGCAATGTTAGAGATTCGAATCTCGTCTTGTGCATGTAACAACCTGTTGGCCAGCCGCAAATCCTTAAATAGAGCTTCAGTCCTTGGTCTGTCAAGTTGGGAGATACCGTGAAAAACAAAAAAAATGGAAATGACTTACAATAAAAGGAGTTACTCAAATGAAGATGTCAAAAACATCTTTTTATGAAGATACTTTGTATAAAAGTGTGATTATTTATTTGATCATATTTTAAATAAAAACAACACTTTTATAACATATCAAAATCGAACCCTGCAATTCGTCATCCAATAGTCAAATTATTGGAGTATCTACCTTCAATAAATATAAGTAACATTAATTGTATTTGTATTTGGTAAAACAATTTTTAAAATTTAAAAACACCATAATAAGTGTAAATATAAGAAAAAATTTTGACATTTAATAATATATAAGATTATATAAAAATTCTAATTTTAATAAATATAAATTAACTTTAAAAAATAGATTTGGATCCTCTAAATTTTAGATTTTACTTTAGAGGATAAAGTGTGATCTCTTACCATTTATTTCATAGATGGGACCAAGAAAAAACATGAGAGAGAAAACATTCAAAAATGAGAGATCATACTTTACCATATCAAGTAAAAATTCAAAATTTAGAGAATCCAAATTTTAAAAAAAATACTTCTTTAAATACTTTTTAAATCATCTCTAACTTTTAAAAAATATAAACACAAGCACATAACTTTTTTTTATTTATGAAATACAAAATAAGGTCACAAATATATCTCGAAAAAAATTTAATAAACCAGGCCTAAATCCATCTTAAAATTACATAATATTCCACATGCATACATCTCTTAGTTTGTTATGTAATTATATACTAATCTTCTTAAAAGATAGGTTGATATTATTTTTTTAAAAGATGTTGTAATACAAATCTATTGAGTGTAACAATACAAAAAAAACGGAAAAAGTTTAGCATATATTTTTATTATTATAAAATAATTGTGTAATATCACTTAATTTTATGAGAAATCAGTATAATTTTTTTTTAAAAAATAGAAAAAGGTTCATTTTATAGAATTGGAAGCAAAGGGATTTGACTTATGAGTTAGTCGAATTTGATGATGTAGTTAAAGCAAGAATGTTTTAGTATGACCAAAAAAAAAAACAGCAAGAATGTTTTAGGAGCCTTGTTAAGGGAAAAAAGGTGATTTAAGACGCTAAAATCTCTCTTAAAGAAAACCTTTTGCGAATTTTTATTATATACTTACTAGCGGCTCAACATGCACGAGTTCAGCCGCTTTTCTATTATTTTGAAGAATTTAATTTTATTCTTAAAATATATTATTCGTTCTTTAAATTTATTAGATTATATTTGTTAAATTTTAAGTTTAACGTGATCTTATTTATATCATATTTTAGTGTTGATATTAATATATCATTTATTCTTTAAATTTGTCAAATAAATACTTTTTTCATCATTTTAAAATTAACATAACCTTATTTGTTTTATATTCTGTTGAGGGTAAAACTACTATAGAAAACCTTTAAAATGCTAAATTATAAAATCACACAATAAAAATATATGTATATTATCAGAAAAAGATATAGTTCCAGAAATAACGACAAAAATATTATCCTAATTTAAAAAGAGTATATATTTATAAATATCTATAAACCCAAATGCATGTTAGTTATTTACAAAAGATTAATTTTTTTTAAATATCATGGATATTTATGTTTGTCTTCTTCTTTTTTAAGTGGTAGGCCAAAATATGATTCTGAATCTGAAGAGACATGCATTTTCCTACAAATAATGGAAGGATAGAAGAAATGAATATGCTTATTTTTTTCGTTTTAAAATATCAAACTATAATAGTATTACTGAAAAAATAGGAGAATACAAAGATTGTGTACCTAGAAAAAATCCGTCTTAATTCATTATACATCTCCTTGTCAATAACTTCTTGCATCTTGAAAAACTGTCAGATGTCAGATATCATAAAAATAACCGTATAAAACGCTCCAGGTTTATTCAATTAAATTGATTGCTTATTATAGAGAAGAATTTAATTAAAACCTGTAGAATTGTGACATCTTGTTTTGCATTGAACTTTCTGAAAGGACAAAAGAAATGACATTAATCCTTGTTTATCATTGACAAAATGTAAATTAAATGAAATTACATCTTTTTTTGTTAGGAATTTTTTTTAATAATAATTACCTGCAATGATATTGTTTTGGTTCGAAATGAGTTAGTTGTGTTCTTCTAAGTTCATGGCTGAAAAAAAAGAGTTAAAGTTTTAACATAGTTGGTATATAGGACGAAATAGACGGAAATATTTATTATGTAACAAAAGTTTATTGCATTACCTTTTATTTTTTTGTTCCAATATTTCTCTTTTTACCCTCTTCCATAGTTGAGTTTTGTCTGCTTTAACTGTACCTCCCCAACCAATAGAATAAATTTTGATTGGATGAACCTGTGTCAATTGCACGTTTGATCAGTAACACTAAAACAAAAATATGTATCATCGGTGTAGTTGTCACTGTCATTAATTATGTAATCCTTACTTTATTTCGGTACCTATATTTTTAAAGAGCAATATATAAAATAAGCATAATTAAACTCATAAGAGAAGAATTAGTTATCATAATATTATATTAGTTAATTTTGATTGCAAGAAATAAAATATCGATAACTTTAATTATTTTAGAATTGATCTAGATTTCTTTATTATAATATAAATAGTTTGTTCTATGCTTCTATTATATTTTTTTATAGTACTTTTTCTCAAAGGTTTGAATTTCGTCCATTAATGCGTGAGATATTTTAACTTATTTTGTTAATTTATTACCTTAAATTGATGATATGATGAGTATTTCATCAATTAAGACAATTAAGAATACAAAGATATGATTAAAGAATATTTAATTTGTTATATTGTAATGTATTCTTGTTTTTTTGTGTTTATGTTGATAATAAAATGAATTATTCTTTATAAAATAAAAGGAACTAATCTTTATTTATGTAGGGCTATTTTTATCACAGAAAATAAAAAATAATAACTCTTGTAATTTTTTAACCATTATGTATAGTTTATTATATATCGGTATATATTTGATGGATGGTAAACCATGTATAGTAATATTAATTTAATTAATTTTGTTACAAAATATTAATGATAAAATAGTAACCAATTATGTTATTTTTATTTCTGTACCTGTGGCAGTTCTATTGCCATGCGCTTCCATTCCTGCATTTTTAAAAAGTAAAATATAATTATTAAGAACGAATTCAATTTATAACAAAGAAATTTAAATGATGTTATCGTGTTACCCGTAACAGATTGATGATAAGTGGTAGCTCTAGCCATTTGTCTAATTGTAGTCAATCTGGCTATCCCTATATTTGTAGTTAATCGGGCACCTCCACCAGTGTTTGGCATTGAAGTTGTATCAGTTGACATGGCAACTTAGTTTTCCTTGTCGAATCATCTCCCGATAACTTGCACGTCTTCTAGCCAGGTATTGTTGTCTCTGTTCTTCGGTCATGTTCTGTCTTCTTCGCCTAGCATAATCTGTCCAACTGGGTCGACGTTGACGTGGCTGTGGATTTCGTGAAGTTGTGGTGTCAGTTTCATCTATTAGAAATAGTTCAGTTTGACAGGTTTGTCATGAGTCAAATCATTTTGGTTTAAAAAAGAAACAGGGACAAAATAGGAAGAAAAATTTAGATACCAAACTTCCATATCCCATTATATATTGGTATAGATATACCAGAAACTTTAACGTGGTTAAAACAGAATTGAAATAGTATAAATTCGTTTATTTTTATAACCATAATATAAAACCAGAATAATATAGTTACCTTCTAGAAATCAATATGGAATTCCATTTCACTAGATAATCCAACATTGCAACCACGTGGGTATGGCAGCTATCAAATAGTCCTTTAATAAGATATTAAAAGTTCGATTTTATTTTGAATTAAAAAAATTTTACGGTCAGTTTTATGATAAATACAAATAATAAAAATAAACAAAGAATAGACATTACTTCTTGAATCAAAATACAGAGATTAGACACAAAAACTAATTTCGATCGATATAGTAGAGGACGAGATGAAAAAGGTTTTTTATGCTAATATATATACTCAATAGGTCTTTAAAAATTTTTCATCAAACATTTTAGTTTCAAAAAAAATTATTACGTTGAGATTCTTAAATTTTATAAAAACAAGATATATAAATTTTTATCTTAGACGGATTAATTTTATTTGGAGAAATGGATCTCAAAAAATGTGACAAAAAGACCTATATATCTTATTTTTATTCATGGACTTCAACGTAATAATTTTTTTTAGAATGAAAACATTCGATCCAAAATTCGTTAGGAATGTGACACGGTAATTATCCTAAACCTTACCTCATGCCATAAAACAAAGGTTAATCAAAGATTACGACAATTCTAAGACTTATATAATAATATATATAGAAAGAAATAGTAATTCTAGAAGCCTGATGAAGGAAATAAGCTCAAAAATAGAGTTACAAAAGCGCGAAACGTTCACTCGAAGCTACAAACTTAAGGTACAAGATATAGATATAAGATAATAAAACATATGTATATATAAGAATATAATAATCATAAGATACTAGTCTCAACCCGTGGAGTTTAGGCCGACTAGTTATAAAGTGACATACAGAATTTTAAAAGTTAAAACAGCTTATACAATATCTCTCTCAATGTTGACTTCTAAGGCAAATAAAATACAAAAGTGGGAGTATTAAAAAAAAAGTAATCAAAAGACTCCAAAATGGGATAAAAATCCTCCGCTCTGCCACCATCACGTAACTCATCGAGGTGGGTTACGACCTGCATCTGAAAAGCACAACAACATATGGTATGAAAACCGAAGGTTCTCAGTATGGTAACAGTGCTCAATATATAAGATGTAAGGTTCCGGAATGCCAAAGGCAACCCTAGAACTTCACAATACAGATATTCAATCTTAACGAAAATAAATGAATTAAACCATAAACCATAAATAGGGTTATCTAAACTTAGGGGATTTCTAACTAAAACTAGTCATACCATTGTGAATGCCGAAGGCAATCCTAGAACTTCACACCAAACATATATCCAAGCTTAGCAAAATAAATAACTTAAACCATAAACAATAGACAAGGTTATCTAAACTTAGGGATTTTCTAACTAATACTAATCACACTGCTGTATCTTACAGCCTTCGCTAACCTACCCTCCACGCAATCCCATCGCCACCGCCTACTTGACATCCTCAGCACCAGATAAACACAAGTATATGCAAACAAGTAATACATAGGTAATATTCATGTATAGCAAGTAGACATATTATACATTTAGGTAAACTACAAGTAATCAAAGCAAACGAGCACATAAGAGATGCAAATGATGAATGCCTGTTCTATTGGCTGTGATATCACATGTCCGTTATAGTGCCAAACCCGCCACAAAATCCGGTCGGCAACTCCCGGATTAATCTCTCTGTTGCGCATACTCAGGAGGAATAATTCCGACGGATGAGTGCCTACCTTCTCCTTTTAGAGGGAAACGTTCCGAGGGAGAGTGCCCTACCACCTTCCTCTGGATGCCACATGATTCCGTGGGTTAGTTCCCTACCACCTTGCAACCAGAGAGAAATGTGAGTGAAAAGTCCTGCTTTAACACTCACATTTGAACGTAGGCGGGAGACTGCCACAACCCCTACGACAGAAAACAATGCATGTCACAATCACTTACTCAATCTCAGAGATCACTGCTCATAGCACAAGTCTGTTTATACTCCTCTCATAAACCATAATCAATATCTCAAGTTCATCATCAAATTCACAACTCCACAATTTCATCATACTAATCGTCTTTACAGTACTCTACCACTTCACTCAACTAATCCACCCTCAGTACTCCAGAATCATACGGCTCCGCCCTCTAAACTTTTTACCTGAAATTATCTAGTTAATTTGCTTATGATATTCTCTATGCTTCAAAGCCTAAAAATAAGTTAAGACACCCTAGATAAACTTTACGAAAACTCACAAGCTTGCGGAAAAGGTAAAACAGTTAAAAATAAGGTTTTCTTAAAAAAAAAAGGACAGTGTGCATACGCACACAAGGTAAAATTTTCCATTTTGTATCTATGCATGGATGCATGGATACGTGCGAACGCCCTCGACAGAAGGCACTTCCCAGCATGTGCGTATGCATGATGTTTTGCGTACGCACAACTTGCAAATTTCACAGAGTATGAGTGCGCACCAGAGTGTGCGAACGCTCTCAACCGTAGGCATATCCTTGTGTGTGCGTGCGCACCAGAGTGTGTGTACGCACGTTTTCAAAAATTATACAGTGTGTGTGTGCGCACAAGGGTGTGTGTACGCACAAGTGAAAACATGGCTCCTGCTCAGAGCACGCGCACAACAATGTGCGTGCGCACACAAACCAGAATTCATAATTTCTGCAACATTATAGAAATAAGATTTTTGACACCAACTTCCAACGATCATATCTTTTTCTACAAAATTTCGATTTCCACGAAATCTATATCGTTTTAAAACTCTTTGAATCATCTTTAATTTGATATAAAATATAATCAATTTCAAAAACTGTAGTTCAAGATATGATCCGGCAAAGTTGACCTAAAATCAATTTTTACCAAAGACACTAAAAACTCAAATTTACCAAAACTCTCAATTCAAAACCAAACTGCTCACAATCCAAATAACACCAAAACAACACAAAAGTCCATACCATTCATTCCTCAAACTCAACCATCAATAACATCCCAATTACACTATTCCACACTATCAAAATTCTTATTCATAAATATTTAAATTCAACCTAAATCACGTCAAAACTCCTATATTCCATCATTATTCAACTATACAACATCCAACTTTTAATATCCTAACTTATCAACTCCTTCAACACTTATCATTAACAATACTCATAGTCACCATCAATCAAAATCAACACCAATACCCATCAAGTTATCCTCCTAATCGTACTCCCCCACATACAACTCACTCAACCTTCATCATAATTCATAAACCACACATTCCAGAAACTCCATATCATCATTATCATCATCAAACATATAATCACATCCAATAAATCATACAACCACTTCATTCAATCCTATCTTAAAGGTCACTAGCCTAAGTTTACGAAACATTACATATTACATAAAGGAAACTGAAACTATACCTTAGCCGATTTCCACACAACTCAAAACACCAAGTTCAAACTCAAAACTCCAAAACTATCAAACTCACTCCAACAAACACCAAACCTCAATCTAACATCATATAACATACAAAACATCAAACCTAGGATTCAAAAAATAACTAAACATAAGATTTTAGTGAAACCTTAGCTTATCCATCGGTATTAGGGGCAAAATCCAATAATACTCCAATGCTAGATCACCATAAACAACCAAAAACACAAATAAACTAAAAAATCCAAAGCCATTTTTGAGTTTTGGACTAGGACAGAAAACTGGTACTAGAGAGTTTTTTACCAGCAATGCCTAGTTAAAAACAAAGAGCTCGACGAGAGTTTTGTGTGGTAACAAACGACTCGTCAATCGGAGTTTCGGATCAAAAGTTATGGAGTTTTGAAGGAGGAGGTGAATAGTTAAATCCCAATCACCCATTTTCCCTCTTCTCACCGCCCCTTTCTTTTTTGTTTCTGAACAATGAGGCCAAATAGTCTCATAACTCACTTATATATGTTGGGCTTGGACCCAATTTGGGCCTGATTCAACCCTTTAGCGTTTTAGGTCCGTTTGGTCTAACTTTAGGTCCGTTTGGTCTAACTTTAGGCCAAAATCTTTAAGATAAGCGCCCGATTTTACATTCTAAATTATTTTTGTCCTTTAAAAAAATTAAATCAATTTTTAAAATTTTATTTTTCTCAAAACACGGTACCAGACAGACTAGAATCGGTACTGCCGCCTTAAGCACCGGTACACATTTTTACAAAAATCTTTCGCAAAAATTACATTTTCCAACTCAGAAAAATTCATTGAATTCAAATTTCACCTTTTTAGTTTTAAAATATCATTTCTATGTTTTCGAATCTATTCCGAAAAGTTAAAGTTATTATTTTATTAAAGCGATTTTTACGTGAAAACTCCAATTCTTACAAGGACCCTATTTAAGTATATACTCAATAACAAATTTGTTTATTTTTTTGTAATTTCTTAAAAAAAAAAAATATTTATCTTTATTTTCTAAAAAAGATAAGAATATGATCCAAATGCAACTAGCCAAACTATACAGATGGAGCACGTAGGTGGGTAAGATAGAGTTTGGGCCATGTGCTTAAGTCCAAACTACATATATTTTTGTGTTATGGGCCCAAGCTGTGGACTATGTTGGGCTGTCTCCCCTAAATCATTATTACTCAAATTCTGATGTTTTGGATCCAAATTTATTTTTGAAAATCATTATCCCCTTATTTTTGTAGCATCTCTCTTACTGGATCAATTGATAAATGGAGCTCGTACATAAGACGAATTGACTTGTCAAACCAAGAAAAAATAAATAAAAAGGTTGATAAAATATAACAAAATTAATTCTTTTTTAATCAAAGTAATAAAATTTATATATGATAAAAATTATAAATCCAATAATAATTAATTTTTTATTTATCATTTTGTAATTTTTCTTGTTTTAAAACAATATTTTTTAAGAGATTTGGAGTA
>NC_029788.2:122576469-122583834 GCF_000816755.2 Arachis ipaensis
TTGGGAAGACAAAATCACCTTTTTTATTATATATACAAAAAATGTAAATATAACAACAATTATTACCGTGATAAACGATTTATATAATTTCTGATGAACAAAAAAAAAAAATAGTGATAGTAGAATGAAATATTCGTGCATGTGAGCTCAAAATATTATCTGCTTTTATCATTGTTCACATTTGCTTCAATAATATGTTGTTAACTCATGTATCACTATGCCAATGAGTAATAGCTCAAATAACATATTTAATTAAGAGGTTGCGGATTTGAGTCTCCTATCTTTTCAAATTTTTGCCAATGAGTTATAGCTCAAATGGCATAGACTCTCCATACTCAATTAAGAGGTCGCGGGTTAACAATTCAAATGGAATAGTCTCCCCATACTCAATTAAGAGGTTGCGGGTTCGAGTCTCCTATCTTTACTTAAAAAAAAAAAAAACTCATGTATCACTACTATTATTTTGTATTTTCATATATATAAAGAAGTATGAATATAACAACAATCGTTATCGTCTAAAATAAACTGCCAAAATATCTTCTTCTGATGACTAAAGAAAAAATAGTGATCGTAAAATGAAATATACGTACATATGATCTCAAATATTATCCGCTTTCGTCATCGTTCACACTCGTCTCAACCATAGTTGTAAGAACCGGACCGGTAATCGAACCGGTCAGGTTACTGGTTCACTGGTTTATTGGTTCAACCGATAAACTGCTGGTTGAACCGATAAAACCGGTTTCACATAAAAAAAAATATAAAATACTAAAAATAGTCATAAAATTAATAAATTCAAAATACATATCGTTAGTTCTTCACCAACATTTTAAAAACAAACAAGTTTCAAAGTCTAAATATAACTAATACTAAGATAAACATGAAAGTAGTTAATACTAGTACATTAGTATCTTAATTAAACACAATATGGATAACAATTCATAAACTAAATCCAATGAGTGATTTCAAAGTCGGCAAGTTGCTCTTCATCTGACAAATGTGGAGCTACATCCTGATTGGTTTCATTTTGATTTGCATTTTCCACAGAATTATTAGCTCCATCTTCATCCCGATCATCTTCTAAATCCAATTGATCTAGCATTATAGATAATGTTTCACAAATCAAGATAAAAAATAATATAAAACATGTTATAAGGCATACAAAAATCATAGCTTTGTTTTCCTTTTCTAGAGTTAGGTGTTGGAACCCTAGATTTTTGTTGTTGTTGCATCTCATTACGTTCGATCTCGTCAAATTCTCTTTCAACATCATCACAAGCATTATAACTTTCGGCATATTGTTCTTGAGTTTTTCTTTTCTTGCTTCGAAGCTCTTCAATACTTTCATGGAATTGGTGTCTCACTGCAGCTGGCACCTTTCGACAAGACTCAAAATCTCCTCCTTTTCCAGCCAAATGAAGCTTAAACCGATGAATTCCTCCACCCCTAATAAGCTTCTCACAATATATGCATAGCAAAATTATGATGTAAGGTCTACGTTCTTCTTCTTCTTCCTCTTCCTCTTCTTCTTCTTCTTTTTTTTCGTTTCTTACCTTATCTTTCTCCCTCTTCGTCTTCTTACTGCATGTTCTTCTTCTCTTCTTCTTTTCTTTCGTCTTCTTCCTCTTCCTCTTTCTCTTCTTCTTTTTTTTCTTTCATTTCTTGCCTTCTCTTTCTCCTTCTTATTCTTCTTCTTGCTGCACGTTCTTCTTCCTCTTTCTGTTCTTCTTCTTTATTTACGTGCTTTTCTCTTTGTTTTCTTTCTTCGTTATTCTCGATTTCCATTGTTTTTTGACATCAAGCTCTGAAATCGTTTTTGAAAAAGAAGAAACAGCAGAAGATGAGGAGGAGAAAGAGAAAGAGTTCTGAAATATGCATAAGGTGTACTTCAACGAATTTTTGGTGTATTTCTTAAATCCTTTTGGTGTATTTTTGTAATTCTTTGGGTGTATTTCTGTGATCCTTTGGGTGTATTTCTATAATCGTTTGGGTGAATTCCTGTAACCGTTTGGGTGTATTTCTGTAATCCTTTGGGTGTATTTCTGTAATCGTTGGGGTGTATTTCTGTAATAGTTTGGGTGTATTTCTGAAGTTCCATTATCTTCAAATTTGGCAAGAAAATTGTTTTCATGGAGGAAGAAGAAGAAGAGTCGTTCATAATGCATAGTGAGTAGCGCGCTTTGGAAACAGGAAGTTGTTGAATAACATGCGTTTTATTTACTCTTGAATGTGGAAGTGTGTAATGCGTTAATTAAGTGTAATGCGTGTGTTTTACTGGACTTGTAAGACTTGTAAACCAAAAATACTTGTATGTGTAGCAGGACTCAATCTAATAATAACGTATGCTAGATATGTTTGATTTGTTTATGTTAAAAGTTATTTTTGTAACGTTATTCTTAAATTAGCCCTAATGTTTTTAAAAAATTAGCTAATTAGACTAAAATTAAAATAAAAAATATACTTTACCCAATAATATATTTAAAAAAATATAAATATAACAACAATAATTCCCATCTAAAATAAACGGCTCAGATAACTTTTGATGACTAAAAAAATAGTGGCCGTAGGATAAGATACACGTGCATGTGAGCTCAAAATATTATCTGCTTTCGTCATCTCTCGCCTCAACAATATGTTGTTAACTCACGCGCCACCACCACTACTTCGTTTTCTCACACCAACTACAACATTATCACTCATCAAACTTCAACTCCATCATCATCATCATCATCATCATCATTATCATCACCATCACCATCGTAGAACTCTTACTCTCTTCTCACATTCTCTTCGCGCCTCACACTTCTCCATGACCGCACTTATCAACAACAAAAACGCCGCCGCCGGTGATTCATCGACGGAGCACGTCACCGGCGAATGGCAATCGGTGCCGGAGCTCCAGCTTCGCGATCACCGATTCACTGTACCTCTTGACTACTCTCGTGGTACTCATTCTTCTCCTAAGATCACGGTTTTTGCTCGTGAAGTCGTTGCAGGTAACAGTGTTATAGTTATCACAGTAATCAAAAGGAGTGGTTTTTTTCTTCTTTTGGGTTTGATTGAATTCGTGGTTCTTTCACCGTAGTTGGATTATTTAGTGATTGTAGAAAAAAAGAAAAGAATTTCCTCGGTTTTTCAAGGGTTTGAGTTTCTTTGTGTGTTGATTTTGCGGTGGAAAAAAAAATGGGATTTTGGTGGTGAGTTGAGTGATGTGCCACTTTCTGAAATTGGGAAAACCCAGCTGGTGTTTTGAATATTTTGTCAAATGGGATCCGAGTGAAGAATCCAAAGTATTGGATTCTCTGGAAGTATTAATTGACTTTTTTGGTTGTGTTACAACTTTTGAAATGATTATTTTTAACTCTCATCCTTGGAAAGGTGGAGGTGTGGAGTTGGAATCTGGAATCTGGAATCTGGATCATTAAACTTTTAGGTAATTTATTACTTCACGTGAGTTTGTTTGGATAAATAATAAAGGAGCTTTAGCTGGAACTGCTGGTGAAGCATGTTACTTGCATCTGATGAGTGATTATTCTTTGGTTGCTTTGTATGATTCAAAGCTTACAATTTGGTGATGGAAATTACTGTGTTTTGATGGAGGCAGCCTATCTATCTACATTCTAGTATTGACTACCATGACTAGAGTCTCAAGAGCACTACATATGTTGGCAACGGGAGCAACATTAGATTTCTCATACTCAGAAGCACAAGGGCTTCTCAAATATTCTGTTCATCTTGATATCGTTACTTCTTAGTCAACACAATAAGTTTTTTATGGCATCCAGAAAGTTATTTGTGGTAAATTATGGTAAATTATTGTTTTATGGATTAGTGATGGATGAGCGCTTAGGCTTCGTTCTGTTAATCACCTCCTTCATCATCTTGGATTGTTTTATTAAAAGAATGTGTTGTTTCATTTCAGTTGGGAAAGCAGAGCAAATATTGCCATACCTGTTATATTTGCAAGGTGGACCTGGGTTTGAGTGCATGCGGCCAACTGAATCTAGCGGATGGATTCAGAAAGCTTGTGAAGAGTTTCGTGTAATCTTGATGGATCAGGCATGATTTGCTAAACACTTGTATCATTGTCAACGTTTTGTCTTGTGACCACTTTGTGTATGATAAGCTATTCTATTGTTTTTTGTTTATTTTCATTCTGCAGCGAGGAACAGGATTATCAACTCCTCTGTCTGTGTCATCAATGTCGCAATTCAAATCTGCACAAGAATTAGCCGACTTCTTAAAACATTTTAGAGCTGATAATATAGTAAATGATGCAGAGTTCATCCGAGTACGAATTGTTCCAAATGCCGGACCTTGGACAATTTTGGGACAGGTATTCTCAGTAGAGTTTTCTAATAGTATTCATGCAAGCAGCTGATTCTGATGCTGAGCAGTTTGGCTTTACAATCCTTAACATCTTTCCTCTCTTTTTCTCTCCTTGAGTGTCAATCATTTTCTACGGTAGCTGTTCAATGTTGGTTTAAAAATTGTACCTTTGATGCCACAGTAACATTGGATTTCAACTCTTTCTAACTCTTATCCTGTTTTGTTAACTGTGGCAGAGTTATGGTGGTTTTTGCGCAGTCACATATTTGAGTTTTGCACCCCAGGGACTGAAGCAAGCCTTTCTGACAGGAGGAATTCCTCCAATTGGAGATGGATGTACGGCAGATTCGGTGTACAGAGTAGGCTTTGAGCAAGTTGTAAATCAAAATGAGAAGTATTATAAGCGATACCCTCAGGATATTAAAGTAGTTCAAGAACTTGTTAATTATTTAGCAGAAAAAGAAGGAGGAGGGGCAAGCATCTCTCTCGTACACCTTTTCTTATTGTTTTAAAGAAGCATACGAGATAACCTCGCTAAAATCCATTTTTCCTTTTCCCTTTTCATAGGTGGCCCTTCCATCCGGGGGAATCTTAACCCCAAGAGGGTTGCAAATTCTTGGTCTCTCTGGCTTAGGATCTGGAGCCGGTTTTGAGCGCATGCATTATCTGTAATGCTTTAAATGCTGATTTTTATTTTTCCTTTTTATGTTTCCTATCTTGAAATCACATTTGTCCCTCATTCAAGCACCAAAGAAAACTAGTGTCTCATTTTTGTTCTGTACTGAATTTTTTAGGTTTGAGAGAGTGTGGGAGCCTACGTTAGTTCCGGGAGCACCAAAGAGAATAAGTTACTATTTCTTGAGTTCTGTAAGAAATTATTTACTTTTCCTTGATTTTAAATCCTGACCATGAAGTTTAGTTTGAAGATAAACCTCTGATTTATGTTCCATGCAGTTCGAGAAGTCATTAGTCTTTGATACTAATCCACTGTATGCCCTCATGCATGAGTCCATCTATTGTCAGGTAGACTTCCATTTCAGTTTCTTCACTTTCTTGGTTATGTATAGTATATGCTACAACAATCCCTTCAATTTTTTTTCTCTCTTTATCGATAATCTATTGTTTTCCTTTAACTCTTGCCCTCAATTCTATATATCTCTCTAGGGTTCTCCTAGTAGATGGTCTGCTCATAGAATAAGGAATGAAGTTAATGACAAGTTCGATGCAATTAAGGCAGCTAGAGAAGGACTACCTGTACTCTTTACAGGAGAGGTAGGTTTTAAATAATACATGGTTTTCTGAATATTTAATTGTGTTCATTGTTCAGTGTGACATTTCTTTGTGCAGTACTGTGATGTTTTGTTTTGATTTGATTCTTGCGCACATTCTAGCATCTGGAAACTGATACTTTAGCGTGATGCTTCGCCCGCAAAATAAATTAAAAACTCTGCGGCAACATTGAATGCTAAGAGACATGTTTTTGACTTCTAATTCAAATGCTAATAATGCATTTATTTATAATTATGAGGAGCAAGGTGCTAATCATGTTTTCCTTTTGTAGATGATTTTCCCATGGATGTTTGATGAGATTCAAGCCTTGAAACCGTTCAAAGATGTAGCTGATATTTTGGCCGAGAAGAAGGATTGGCCCCCGCTCTACAACGTCCAAGCTTTGAAAGACAACAAGGTAGTTTACTCAGCACCCATTTCATGGAGAAGTTCATATCAAAACAATCTCTTAATCAGTAACAAAGAGGAGCTAGGTTTTTCTAGAGGTCCCTTCTGAATATTGTCACAACTCACAAGTTTGTGTGTTGTTGTCAAATGAAAGGAGTGGTTTATGCGAAGGTAATGGGAGCGTACCCTAATTCAAATAGCCACTAGATCATGCATATAAAAATATAAATGGTCCAGATTACATCGAAAAATTGTGTGACTTTTTGAATTAGCAATGTGGTATTTAATCCAGTCTTGGCTATTTATTTTAGATTAATTGATCATGATTTTCTCTTTTAACCTCAAATTAAGATAATATTATTCTTTGTTCACGAAAAGATAATATTATTCTTATTTGAGTGTCGTCATAGTTGTAAATGCAAATATATATTTGTGGATTTTGGATACAGAGTTGTTGACGTACTTTTTTCAATTTCCCATGATGATATAGCAAAAGCTAATTAAAGAGAACTTCTCTACTTGACAATATTTTCAAAATTACAACCGAAATATTTGGTTCAACCACAACAAATCGTGTTCTAGAAATGTAAAGTTGTACTTATCACGCCATACCATATTCTATGTTGGTTGAAATTGAAAAGTGAATGAGTTGTTGTTTGAAGAGCTCTTCTGTATTGGTTTCAAAATGTTCAGAGGCACTGGTTCATGTCTCTAATATCTTAGTCCTATTTAGAGTCGAATCTACTAGGTGAACGTCGTGAAGTTTTCTGTTTTTAATGTGCTTCATTTAATGCTGGCAGGTACCCGTCGCTGCAGCTGTTTACTACGAAGATATGTATGTGAATTTTAAACTGTCCATTGAAACAGCTTCTCAAATAGCAGGGATCAGGCTCTGGATAACTAATGAGTTCATGCATTCTGGCTTGCGAGACGGAGGGGGAAAAGTTCTTGATCACTTGCTGGGAATGTTGAATGGGAGGAAACCTCTTTTCTGATCACCATTGCAACTCTTCTCTCGCTCCCTTCACCTGTGTTTGGTTTTCCGTTTGCAGTTTCCAAATCATGGTTTGGAGGACGGAAAACCAAACATGCAGTTAGACTTATGGAATCACACCTGATTTTATAACTTTCCAACTTTTTATGATAGACAGTCTTGAAGTCTTTATTGTTACCAAGTCTTTGAACTCTGACTCCATAGAATCTTCATTTATTAAAGTATAATCTTGTAAGATTGTACTTCTTACCAGTTGAAATATATAGTACTTCATGCACTTTTCAGGCTTGGCTTTGGTTGCAAGCTTCTTGCTCTTTCCAATGACAATTATTATGGGAAGGAATTAAAAAAAAAAGGGATTTGTT
>NC_029788.2:122583885-122588772 GCF_000816755.2 Arachis ipaensis
AAGAAAGTGAATATTGATGTTATTGAATTCTTATCTTTTTGTTATTATTACTTTTAACATGGCCTAATTAAATGTTGTAGTAGTATAACTATATAATCAGGTTATGTGTAACTAGGAAACCTGCATCATTAAGACAGTGAAAGTAAATGACAGAAAGCACAAATAAATTATGTATAATCATTCATTTTACTTGATAATATTTGGCAATAAGTTTTGTCAATTCTACACACGCATGCGCACGCACGGTCTCATATATAAAACAAATTTTTTAAAGAAAATTCATGTAGAAGTATCATAGGGAAAAGATAATCATATTTTTAATACATTTATGCATTAATTTCATCATAAAACTTTTGTTGTTTTGAAAAGGGAACATTGTACTTTGTCCATTCCCTTTGTCAAGTACGATGATCAATCTTAACATGTATAATATATAAGATAGTTAAACAGTTCCTTGCTTCTTCCGTCATCTATCTTATACATTTCTTTCCAAATATCAAATTCAGCATAACAGCATAACAAAACAGAAAGTTTGTGTGCTATTATAGTAGCGTAGATATCAACAGTATCAGAAGATGATGATGATGGAGGCATTTGGAAGAGGAATGCACGTGGTTGCTGCTAGCACCATGGTTTTCAGATCAGAGCTACAACCAATGATGACACCAGAACCAGTTGGTTCTTCATCCTTTTCTTCTTCTTCTTCTCGTCAAAGGGACCTTGTTTTCATCGTCAATCCTCGAGGTAATGATTTTCTCTTCTTAGAAAACTCTGAAGAAGAAGAAAAAAAAATCTTGTTGAGTTCCTGCACTTAATGATAGGGTGCTGGAATTAGATTAGAGCTACCCATTATTTGTTTTGAGGTAAAGTTTACATTTTTGGGGAAAAGATTGAAATTTTTATCATATTCTTAGGTTCACAAATCATGCGTTCTTGTGTAATAAATATAGAGCTATATGATTTGATTTGAAAAGTTGAGAAACCTAAATCTTGGGTTTTAGGTTGTAATGGGAAGACTGGTAGACAATGGAGGAAGATACTGCCATATCTACAGTCTCGCCTCGGTAAAGAATGCAATGTGAGTTAGTCATTGTAAGATGAGTTTTTTTAAAGATCAAATCTGCAAATTCAGTTGCTTTTTGTTAATTTGTAAATCCATGATAAGTTGTTTCTATTTTTCAATATTTTTATATGCTGTGTTGATTCTGTAAGGTTAAATTACTCTGTTAGTCCCTATGGTTTCACTAAATTTGTAATTAAGTTCTTGTAGTTTAAAAGCAATTGGGTCCTTTCACTATTTTGAATTTTGTAATTAGGTTTTTTTGCACAAAAAACATTAGCGCTAACAGAATATTCCTCCCAAAATTAAAAATACCTACAGTTAAAAGGCTAAATTCCTAAACCTGAACATCTTATTTTTTCAGAATATTCTATTAACTATAAACGTTTTTGGCTTAGAAAGAACCTAATTACAAAATTCAAAACAGTGTAAGAACCCAATTGAAAGCTTTTAAACAATAGGAACTTAATTACAAATTTGGTGAAATTATAGGGACTAATAGATAAATTTAACCATTCTATAAATGAATAGATATTGGAGTCCATAACTTCAGGTCCTTGTCATGCTATTGACATAACAAGAGAGGTTAGCTCAAAGAACTTCAAATCGCACGATTGGTATTTACTACTCCCCCTGTTTCAAAATAAGCTTGGCGAAGTTTATTTCGAAATGGAGGTAGTAGTAACTCTATTGCTTCCAATGATTCTGAGTTGTTATATGCAACCATGCTATGCAGGCCATAAGAGAAGGTGCTGATGCTGTTGTTGCCGTTGGTGGTGATGGAACTCTTCATGAGGTGCAAATAGCTTTAATTTTTTTTTTAGAATTCCACCTTATTTAACATTATTAGTTGTTAGTTGATATTAATTGTTGAAGAATTTCAACATTATAACTTAATTGCTCTCCTGATCCAGCTCAGTTTATTACTAGCAGGTTGTCAATGGATTTTTTTGGGCTGGAAAACCTGTTACTAGTCAAATGAAAGACTCAACACATTCAACTGCTCTTGGTGTGAGTCATATAATTGGAATTAGAATGCAATATTATTAGTTTCTACTCAATTCAAGTTTATCTAAATACCTCTAGCAAAAAGTCCTGAATTGAATCCTCAGTATGTTTGGGCTTTATGCAGCTTATACCCTTGGGAACTGGTTCTGACTTTGCAAGAACACTTCATTGGTTAGTTTCTGTTTGTGTGTTCATTCTTCTTGCGCTTCTTATTTATATGCAGTGAATGGAAACATCTGTTGGATCTTTTCCAGGAAAGATGATCCTCGAGAGGCCATTGAACGTGTTGCTAGAGGTTTCTTCTTGTTCTTGTTCTTCGTTTTTGCAATTGCAATATTGTTTGCTGTGTTACTTATTAATGTAGGCATTCTTACAGGGTTAAGATCAAGGGTAGACATTGGTGTAATCAGTGGAGAAAGTTGCGAAAACCATTACTTCATAAATGTTGCTGACATCCATTTGTAAGGCAAACTTAGAAATTTTTTATTAGTGTAATTCATAGACCGTATCCAATTGCATATCGCGAAATTTTGCAGGAGTGCAAAGGCTGGTTTTTATGCTTCTAGATACAAGAGCTTTGGTAAACTGTGCTATGTACTTGGTGCATTGCATGCTTTCATGGGGCATCAAAACCAGGATTTGAGAATCAAGGTCAGTGTTAGTTAGTTCCTTTTTTTTCTTTTTTTTCCTGTAAAGCTTCACATCTCCAAATTTTTCTAGTTCCTGCATATTTTTCATATAAGGTCATATAATACTTAAAGAAATGCAGTTCAATGAAGGTGAGTGGGAAACATGGCCTCAACTAACAACCGTTTGCGTTGGAAATGCAAAGTATTTTGGTGGTGGCATGAAGATTACACCAAATGCTACTCCTTACAGTGGAAATTTAGAGGTGAAATATGTTTCTGTAAAATCTCTTGGATGAATATTATCATATATTTTGAATAAAGTAAAAGTTGTGTTATATTCTTCAGGTTGTGATTGTTCAAAACTTTAAGTGGCATGATTTCATACTGAAATTACAAAAGCTGTATAATGGAACACATCTCTCACTTGAAAATATATCAGCAAGAAGGTATGATCTTGGCTCGAAACACTATTGTTAAGCTTTAATTCGAAAATGTGACTCTGCATTTGTCTTCTAATCCATGTAGCTGAGCTACCTAGCAGAACAAGACTTAGTTCATGCTGTTAATTAGGCTTGCTTAGGTTTTTGTTGGTGCTAATTCAGATTGTTCTTTGTATCATAGCGCACTTTCAATCGAGTTGGAGGACATCTCAGGCAACGGCGGCATTCATATTCAATCGGACGGGGAACATTTGGGGTTCCTTCCGAAAAAGATTAGTGTTCTGCCTGGTGCTATTGAGATGATATGCTGATTCATCTGGAGAATAACTGTGTCAATGAAATAGTGAAGATGATGATTCTATTTGCCAGATGAATGTGTCTTCAGATTCTGATTCTGAATTGTTACTTAGATCAAGAAATGAGTAATTTACTTAACATCGCTGCTATAACCTATAACATGCAATTCCTGCACCTAAATTCTACAATGTTTATGAAATTATAACACTGAACCTGTGATTGTTACTTTAGGACTCTTCTGTTACTTTCGGCATAGTAACAGATAATTGTGTTCCAACATATGAAAAGTGTTCCCTACCGCATGAAACCATACCCATGTAGAGAGAGAATGCTAAGGAGTTTGACTCTGTAACTGACTTCTTAATTAGATATTGATAATTGAAGGAATTAGCATCTATATATCATAATTGCAATTCATAAGCTCTAGTGCTTAATTATACCAGATAATGTTAAGACACCAATATATATATACTAGTTAGTGTTAATCTCCATATTTATCAAAATTCTCACTTCGCTTGATCCACTTCTAGGTTTGAGAAGAATGTATTAAAAGACCGAAATTATTTGAGGATATGAACATAATAATAACTCTATAAATGCTATTCTATTAATGTCAATGCCACACATCACTAACAGGTAGAGGTGGCAATGGTTAGAACTTAGAAGTCCCGCCTTACAATAAATTCATTCCGCTTTTATCCGCGAGTAGTAAAAAATTGAATCCTAATTCGATCCCGTGAGTATTCATCTTATTTCTATCCGTC
The DNA here is from genome assembly GCF_000816755.2 of Arachis ipaensis. NCBI lineage: Eukaryota > Viridiplantae > Streptophyta > Magnoliopsida > Fabales > Fabaceae > Arachis > Arachis ipaensis. The sequence continues at coordinate 122,588,084 of NC_029788.2, forward strand.
CCTATAATTATTAAAATTCAACAAATAAAATTAAATTTTAAAATTTATATAACTAATTTACATATATATATATATATATGCAGATTCGAGTTGTGGATTCGGGTAGTGTTGTCATTCCTACTAACAGGTGCATTGATTATTAAATTTATTATTAAAACCATTTAAATTAATTAATTTAGTACATAGAATGACAATGCATATAGCAATAGTCATATAGGATCTTACAGATGAGGCTAACACATTTTTTATGAGTTCAAAAGAAAATTTTGATTTTTTTTTATAACTCAGGAAAGCAAATTGCCAAGGGTTTAAGAACTCAACTTTTTCTTATTTAATTCTCTGTATTTACTTGGTGGTTGTGAAGCTTAGAGTGTAATTTCCCCTATTTCATGTTATATATAGTCAGTGTTTGGATATCTATCCTTTAGTCTTCAGTGAAGTTCAACAACTAGTCTTGTTTTGGGGTCTAAATAGCCACTTTTTCCCCACCTCTTTTCTTGCTAGCTTTCTCTTGTCACAACCAATCAAATTTGTTTTCAATCCACAAATCTATTGTTTGGATTCCTTACTTCTTTAGTTCTGTTTTGTAAGTTTTTATGATACACGAATATTGACATGGACATAGGATATGATTTGACACGAGATATGCGGACACACAAATTTTAAATTTTTAAAATACGGGAACACGA
>NC_029788.2:122588918-122589958 GCF_000816755.2 Arachis ipaensis
ACAAATTGTAATGATATTTTGATATTTTATTGATATTAAAATATAAATTAATTTTTAATTATTTTAATGTCTTTATTAATTATATAAAATATTTAAAATATTTTTTATTTTAATAATTAATAATATATTATTTATAAACTCATTTCAAGAGTATATGTTAAGAATAAGACAGAAAATATTAACATATAATGGTATTTAGGTGTATCCAAACGTATTTGGTAAAGAATTTTTTTTATTTTTTATATATTAAGACACGATTTGATAGAAAAGACATGCGTATCAAATGAGTGTCGATGAGTGTCGTATCCAAAATGTGTCCACGGGCACGACAACTTAGATAGTGTTTGGCTGGTGTCTATGTCTCAATGAGACATGGACACGGTGACACATGTTTGCTGTTTGCTTTGATGAGACACACATTTTGAAAGGACATAGGAGAGGACACAGATGGACACAGAGACACTAAATTTGTGTACCTCTAATTTGGTGATACACTGAGACACAACTTATAAGACACTAAATTTTTACTCTTTTACCCTTATTCAATTTTTAAAATTTCAAAATTTGTCCTCTTATCTCTTCAAATCTTTTTTAAATGAAGAATAATTTAGTTTTTTTTAAATATTTATGTTTTTTTCATTATTTTTGCCAAACACAATACATATACACAAATATTTTATGTCTATATCTTTAATGACAATGTCTTTCTTTATATTTATGTCTTATCCTATACATCAACCAAATTAAATGGAGCCTTAGTGAAGTATCCGTACTTCTTCGTAGTTAACATTTATCTATCACATTCTGCTAATTAATTATCCATAACATGTTAAGAGCATATATAGGGTATCCAAATCAGCGGTTTAATGTAAGCCATATGTTAAGAAAATGCCTTTATCTGAAACAAATAAATATTAAAAGAAAAAAACACAAGGTTTCTTTTGAGGCCTTAAGAATTTTAGGTGTTTAACTATCCACACTTTCTGTTTCTACAAGCTATCCCTTTTGTTATTTCTGCAAGTTTTCTCAAAATCTGGTTT
>NC_029788.2:122590049-122593678 GCF_000816755.2 Arachis ipaensis
TATTACATTATGCAACATGCATGATACACAATATATGTCAATGTTTAATTTGCAAAAAGAATACATTAACTTAATTATCTTGACTTGATAGAGTATATATTTTGTAAACATAGATAGCGGCTTTCCTCTATCTATCAATATAAATTTAACAAGGAAAAAGTTTGGTAACCAAAATTTTTCAGCTATAATCAGCTAAAATTTTCCATATTTTACTTCATTTATATCATTTAATAACAGTTTTATTTTTTACTTCACTCTCTTATCATTCTACTTATCACCGTTCATTCTACTTATCACTGTTCTTATTAAATCTGCTAATTAATGATATTAATTAGAAAATCATATCCCTTTTTATTAGGCACTATTGTAATCAATACTTAATATTCTTTTTTAAAATTTGATTTTTATATATAAAAATACAATAAAAATTAATAATAATTATATTTAAGAACGGTAATTATAATATCAATTACATTAAATAATTGCAATTGATTCTTTGTCCGTTATAGTATTTATCATCAATTATTTAAACTATATTTTATTATGTAGTTCAAATTCTTTTACATATATACTAATAAATCATGATTCAAAATGTTTTAATATTTTATTTTCGAAGACATTATACATTTAAATCAACGTATAATTTTTTAAATCACCGTCTTTGATAATTTAAAAATTTATTTCATGTTTTTCAAAGCGAAAATGATTTATTTTAATTCACATATATTTCTAAATTTTACTATAATTAAATTTGAAAAAAAATGTCAAATACCTAAATCAATTTATTCAATTGACAAATTTATTCATAACATCCACAAGTTCATACGCATAACATCCATAATTAAGTAAGATACACATAACATCCAAAATTTTATATTAATAACATCCATAATTTCATACTCATAACATTCATAATTTCATACATATAATATTTATAATTAACAAATTTTTACAATTAATATTACCAAATTTACCAAATTTTATTTACTATTCATATGTATACTTATTTATTGATTTTAATACGACGAGTTAATAATTATTTTTTAAATTTTATTTTTAATTTTAATTTTTTTTATTTTATAATAGCCTATATGTAAAATATGAGTTGTATATCAGAAGTTGTTAACTTATTTTTTATAAAATGTGTTGAGGTGATTTGAGTTTTTTTTTAATTAAAAATATAAGAATTTGAAATTTTTATTTGGAAGAAAAAATTATACAACTATAAATACATGTAATAATAATGAAAGAGAAATTTTCGCAATCTGATTCACATTAAATTTGGAATTAACTTTTAGTATAATTAAATAAGGAAAGATAATTAATGATAGAAAGAAATTAATTATGTCAATTAAATTAGGAGAGTGATTCACACTCTCTTATAAACGCAAATACTATTAGTCATATACCTTTATTTATTATCTATAATATTTTGGTTACGTAGCATTGCCCATTTAACCATTAGTGAAAAATTAGAGTATCTATGATATATAAACCAAAGAATTATGTGTAAATCATCACCTAACTTCATAATATGTTATTAGAATGATTTGTGCAAACAAAAATTTGACAATAACCCCATTTACAACACTGTTTAATTAAAAAATAAAATAAAAAGAGTAATATTTTGAATTGGACCATCACGAACAATTTTGCTTTGAATAAATTAGTCTCTAATAAAGAAGTAACAAATTAATCTCTAATATTTAAGAAAATTAAATGTATTAGTCCTTATTTGTAAAATGACAAAATAAATTAGTGCTTTATTTTTAAAAGAAATTCAAACAAAGTAATATTCTCCAAACCATAATATTTTTCAGAAAAATTAAGGATAAATTTGTCATGTTTTTAAAAATATTAGGACTAATTAATATTTTGAAATATTATAGACCAATTTATCAATTTTTTATTAGAGGCTAATTTCCTCGAAATAGTTTAATATATTTGCAATGATGCATTAATAAGTAGAGGCCTTTCCAATTGGTTTTCTATTACAATTGGTTGAAATTATAAAATGCGTGAAAAACAAAAGTTACTCTCTCATTGTCAAAAAAGAAAAAATATATGAATATAATTAATAATTAATATATTTAATTTGATAGTAAACTAATGGTGACTTGGCACAACTTCTATTGGTTGGTGAACAGTACATTTTTATTTGAACATGTGTGGTATATAGATAAGTGGGTGAAGAGAATGTATATCCTAATGGATTATGCATGTTTGTTCTCATCACATAATAAAAACCGTACATGAGATGAAATAATTATTAGAGCATGATAACTTGCACCCAAATATTATCTCAACTAAATTCTAACTACTTTTACAGTTCAACTGCCGTTCAAGTTCATATTATTGTGACACAAATTAAAGGAGACGTGCCCCATAATAATACTTCAATTCTCTCGTTATCTTCAATGCGTGTATGTATTTAACTATTTATATGTATTGTAATAATAAATGTACGTGTAGCATATACTTATCAAAATTCTCATCATCATCATCACATACCATAATACAATCATTTTGTTGTGATACTAATTTGTAAAAGAATTATTCTTACATTATATATAAACTCCTAAGTGTTTAAAGAGCATAATTAATTAATTATTCTAGCTAGTATATATACACCCATGTTATATGTAGTGAGTTTAGAAGACAATAATATATATAATCCCCTTAATTAATTAGATTTAATAATAATAATAATAATATATTTTCCTTGTAATTAAGTGTTACGGCTGCCAAATGTTTTTTATTACCATCTACTACCATATCTTCTTCATTAGCCTCTATAAAATTCAACCCTAATATACATTCTCAATCTCTCTTTCAATCTTCATTACTATTCCATTATTCTCAATCACAAACACAACAATAATGGAAAACCAAGACCCACCAAATCCTCCACCACCACCATTATTACTATTGCCAACACCCCAAGATAACCACCACAACAACAATATTCCATTTTTACCCTTCACACTGCCTACTTCCATGCTTCATCAAAACCCTTTGCAAATGGAACCTCAATCCTATCCTAATGATAATAACAATAATAATAATAATAGCCTTGGTTGTGACATCAATGATGACTATTATTGGAGCAACATTAGTTATGTTTTCTCCGGCGGCGGCACTGGCCAGAACAACGTTAGTGATACCAAGGAAACAATAACGACCGCAATGGAATGCGGTTCTTCTTCTCTTCGTCCTTCTTTCAATATGGCCGAAAATGTTGTCCGAACTCGTGCAATAGAGAAAAATGAGGAGAAAGAGAAGAAGAATATAGTTGGAAGAATGAAGAAGGCAACAAGAGTGGCAAGGTTTGCATTCCAAACAAGAAGTGTTGATGATATATTGGATGATGGTTACCGCTGGAGGAAGTATGGCCAGAAAGCAGTGAAGAATAGCACATATCCTAGGTATGTATAATATTATATTTAATCTTGTTAGGTTTTATAAGAAATTGATAGTTAATAGTCAAATATATCAAATTATTTGATAATTTTTAATCATTAATTTTATGTTTTATTTTATGTAAATATAATGAATTTTTTTCTATAATAAAATAAAAAATTATTATTTTCTCAAATATAATTTTTGGAGTAAAAAAAAATATAGGAAAG
>NC_029788.2:122593690-122594720 GCF_000816755.2 Arachis ipaensis
GACTATAACAATGGTTGTCATTTTTAAATATGACTTTTTTTTTTAATTTATAATTAAAAAAATCCTTGAAAAAATCATGCTTATTATCTATGTATTTTTGTGTACTCCTGTATATTGTTTGTAGATTTATATGCTATTTTCTAGACGATGATATGATTAAGACTGCGTGTGTTTCTTGAGTGAAGTTCGTCGGGATAAGACGAATTTGTCAATTTTTATAGAGTTCGTCGGGTCTGGCGAACTTGCCCAAATACAAAAAAAAATTATATTTAAAAAATTAAAATCTAAAAATCATATTTGAAGAAATAATAATTTTTTTTTATTTTATTATAAAAAAATCCAAATATAATTATATGTGAGTGTCTACTATTTTACTGTATATAAAAAACATTTGACCATAAAGTATTTATTTGAATTATGAGGTAAAGTTAGGATTGAGATTCTTTTAAGGATTTGACAGAACAATTTAAAAAGAAAGTTTTAAAGAATATAGTGTTAATTATCAAAGATGTTTTTGAATGAAAAAATTGACTGATGAACTCAAATATAAGTTATATTATCGAGTGAAGTGTCTTTTTTTTAAATAAAAAACAATTAAAAAATTAAATAACAAACAAATCTAAAAATACAATAAATTCACAAATTAAACTACATTTATATTTAAAATTTAATGAATGATATATTCTACAACAATTATATTTAAAACTAGGACGTAATATTAATTTTGTCATGAAATCATCATTTTTTGTAAAAGTTTAACTTGATAAAAAGAAGACACATAAATAATTATTTTCAACACATTCACACAGGAGTTTTTTTTTAATTTTTGTGTGAAATTTGTATATAATTTTTTTTTCTTTTCAAATCTAATTTGGGATTAACTAGCAATCCGATATCTCTGAAAGATTCAATCACTAACAAAAAGGTCTTTGAAAGATGTTATCGACAAAACAGTTCCTTAATAATTTGAAAATGCGACAAAAATAATCAATAAATATTATATTTTTTCAAGTGACAAAATTATTTATAT
>NC_029788.2:122595221-122603064 GCF_000816755.2 Arachis ipaensis
TTTTTTTTTCATTTTTTAATTTTTTAAGAGTTTATTTATAGTTAATTATTAATATCTTTTGAGAATTTTTTTAATAGCAATGTAAATTTTTGAATGCTATCTTAATAGTTTACTCTTTAATTTGTGGGTAGCTTATTGGTTCTATGATCTTGAAATTGAATGAAGGGTTTATTTAGTTTGTGTTTGAATGAATTGATTGTGATGGATACAAAATGAAGAAGCTACTACCGTTGCACGCATCACACATGCAATGTGAAGAAACAAGTGCAGAGGCTATCGAAAGACACAAGCATTGTGGTGACAACTTACGAGGGAATTCATAACCACCCTTGCGAGAAGTTTATGGAAACTTTGGCCCCTCTTCTCAAACAGATTCAGTTTCTTGCTACCATCTAATTAATTCTACTATATGTAACATATATATTTGCTACGCTTGTGAGTTGTGATGATTTCTGAACTTAATAATATTTTGTGTGTATATATGAATCAAGATCAGTGATCCTGATCATGTGCTTGCTTCTGTAATAAAATTAACGTAAATTATATATATACTTTAAATCTAGCTTAAGCTTATGTTAAAATTAAATTATTTATTTATGTTAAAGATATAATAATTTATATGTCATTTTTTATCAACTTAAGTTTTGAAAAAAGTGGTAAAATGAGAATTTGTTACATTATTTTCCCCCTGCACATTTTTCATCATGTAATATTCTCTTCTTTTTCATATGATTTTTTATTTTCCTTTTGTGCACATGCTGTGTTTTGGAGTATATAAAAAAAAAGTGATTAATCTTAGCTTCTCGTGCTAATTAGTAGTTCATATATACATTATTCCCACTATTGATCATCCATATTTAATTAGTATATGCATGTATATGTGCACATATTTCATCACATTATTTGTCTGTGTCTTATTCATGTAAAATTGCAAACCATCAGAGGATACTAGTATAGGCCGAAGTACCCCCAAAAATTTCAATAACTTAATATATATCCAAAAAATTTTGTCTGTGGCAATAAAATATATATATAACAACACANTTTTAAAATGAATCTCTCAAAGAATTTTTTGTTGTTAATAACAAAGTGTTTGTCAATACTAAGTAAATTTGTTGTAAGAAATATTTACAAGCACTTTGATATTTTTTTTTCCTCTTTTAAGATAGCTCCCTGCAAACCATAATATATTTGCAATATTTGCAAGTTCAAAAATATCCACTACGTACTACCAACCAGTCATAAAGTAGTTAGAATATTCATAGCAAAAAATCATAATATTATTCTTATCTTTTGTTTCTTCTCCCGCTTTTTTGTCTTCTTTTTTTTTTTTGAAAACTTTTTTGTGAATTATTTCATCAACACTCACTGTTACTACTGTTGCTGCACCATTTTTATATCCACTCCCACCGGCCAGTCAGATTCTTCCACTTTTTTTGTCACTACATTTTTTTTCTAATTAAACTAAACTTGCACATATTTTCAAATTTAGAGTAAAAAAAAAAATAATAAATTGATTTTAAGGATGACTTTATTTTGCAGTATATATAGGGGGTAAAATTACACGTGCTTTGTTCATTGATATCAACATATTATCTAAAAAGGATAATTGATTTAATTTATTTCAGATCAAAATCAGTTTAATTAATTTGCCAACTCAACGACTTGAAAGTTGAAAATGAACTAATGAAGGGCCATTAATAATGAATTAATTTATTATTATCAAATAAATCTTTTTGTAATCTTCTCTAAGTTTCTCCTTAATCCTTATAGTCCCCACCATCCTTTATTATTTGAGGTTAATATATTACGCTTTTTAATTTTGATATTGGAGAGTAGTTGGTGTTAGACGTGGATATGGGGTGACTGGGTGCTTAACAAGGGTGTGGTGTCAGGAAGAATGCCATAACAGGAATCGGACCCAGCGATTCCCCCTCCCACGAATCGGATCCAGCGTTTGGAGAAATCGGACCGTCCGGTTGATCGTGGACGAAACGCACCGTCCGATTGCGCCCCCTTCTACGTGTCGGACAGCAGCTTCTCCCCAGGACGGTGCCCCAGCAGCCAGCATACCCCCCTTTCCCCCACTCCCTCAGTCCGAAACATCATTTTCAAGCCTCAAACCCCATTTCTTCCTCTCTGTGTTCATCCTCTTCCTCTCTTCTTCTTCAAGAACTTTGCATGCAATAAAATCTGTGGAAATGGCCAAAAAATACAAAGCTAGAGATGCTGATCGTCCTGAGCTTCACATTGTAAATTATCTGTCTGATCCTGATTATGTAAGTTAAATTTTTTAATTTTTTGCAAATTTCTGTATTTTAATTAAATTTTGTAGGAAATTTTTTTGTATTTTATGGTTAAATGTTGCAGTTAGGTAGATAGATATGTAAATGTTGATTGTTACAGATTTTGTAAGAATTTTTTCGGAGTAGTATTAGAAATTTTAATTAATTAATAAAATCTGATGAATAATTTAAAAATTATAATATTAGCAATTATGATAATTTTTTGTTATTATGTTTAGATATTGTTAGTTAATTGGAGAATATGTTAAAAAATTTTTTGTAACACGGTTAGAAATTTTAATTAATGAATAAATTTTGATGATTAAACTTATAAATTATGATTGTAAATTGTTTGTTATTATGTATGTATAGATGTTGTTAGTTAGTTAGAGGAAAGGTAAGATATTATTTTTCGAATAGATTTAGAAATTATAATTAGTAACTTAGCTTTTATGATTCATGTTATAAATTATAAGTTTAGGAATTATTATGACACATTTTTGTTGGAAATTATATATTTAGGATTTATTATAATTTTTTGTTGAAGAATATGTTAGAAATTTTTTTTGTAATACGATTAGATATTGTAGTTAACTAATTAACTTTTGTGATTAATGTTGGAAATTATAATTCTGATTTTGTAATAGATTTAGAAATTAGAATTACTTAATTTACTTTTGTTATTAATTTAAGAATTTATAATCTGGAACTGCATCATTAATAACGAAATTTTTTAATATTAATTGCAAGGCCAATTTACTTAATACATAGTTCATTTGGGAAGAAAGGTAAATCATAAGAATTCAATTGTAAATAAAATAAGAATACTAAAGTAACGTTAATTTTGTATGTTGTTAGTTAGACAATGTTTTTCAAATGTTGTTTGTAAATAGCTGAGAAGTTATAATTAACTAATTAATTATTATGATTAATTTTTGGAAATTATAATTATAGGACTTATGATAATTTTTTGAAATTATGTTTACATGCTGTAGTTTGATCATTTGTTAGTTTTTTTTTTTTGTAATTGGGCTAGAAATTATGATTAATCGATTAAATAGTATGATTAATTTAAGTTGTAAATTAGTAATCATTCATGATTTGACTAGTAACATGTTATGTTCTTGCAGAGTTCACGGATGATGACATGTGACCACCCACTGCCTCCTGATCGGTACCATCCGAGTGTAGAGGATCATTTACGGGTTACTGGGTTTTATCATGCCTCTCAGATTGGAGTAGTTCAATGCCAGAAAGCATTGATAAATGCTCTAGTGGAGAGGTGGCGGCCGGAAACACACACCTTCCACCTTCCGATTGGTGAGTGCACAGTGACGCTGGAGGATGTAGCCGTTATTTTGGGCCTCCCGACGAACGGCCTTCCGGTGACAGGGATGACCTTGAGCAGCTTCGAAGCATTGGAGGGTGAGTGTTTCCATCAGTTTGGGGTTGCACCGAGGAAGGCCGACTGCAGAGGGAGCGGAATAAAATTGACATGGTTTAGGAATCTAGAAGAACGTATACAACTGACTGACGAAAACAGTATGCAGAGGTACGTCAAGTGCCACATTATGTTGTTATTGGGTACTATCTTACTTGGAGACAAGTCAGGGGCATCTGTGCACTGGAAGTTTCTGCCTTTGCTCCGGAATTTTCATAGTATCAGTAATTTTAGTTGGGGATCGGCATGTTTGGCGCACCTATACAGGTCCTTATGCCGGGCATCTCGTTTTGATTGTAAAGAAATCGATGGTCCGTTAACACTTCTGCTAGCTTGGTTTTGGATCCGCCTACCCTATCTTGCGCCCCTACTAGGGAACCCCGCAGTTTTCCGCTTGCAAACAGGTAACATTGTCAACTTACTTGGTATGTTCATAATTCTATTTAAGATGTGCTAGTGACATAAATAATTTCAGGTGGCGTAACTGGGAGCGTGGTGACAATCGGTATAGATATCTTAGCCTCGCCCACTTTAGAAAGGCATTAGATGAGGTTCAGGAAGGGCAGGTGTGTTTTTATTAGAAAAGTATTTGTCTCGAACTGAGGTTGACTGTTATTTGGCTTGTAATCATGTGTGTCTTGTGCTGTGTGCAGTTCGTGTGGGTTGCTTATGGTGTGGATCGCATTGATCCGGGCATAATCCCAGAAGACATCCTCCTGCACGCAGTAGTGTGGAGCGCTACGGTTCCGTTGATTTCATTCGAATCTATTGAGTGGCATGCAACGGATAGAATTAGAAGACAGTTTGGTTTTGTTCAGGGAGTTCCACCTGAGGAATGGAATCTGGGAAGGGCACATGGAGAAACACTGGCTGGTCCTAAGAATCTTGACTGGGCCACAGCCCCGTCCCATTCATGTTGGATTATGCACTGGACAAACAGGTATAATAACGTTCTGACTGAGTATCTGGAACCTTCACAGCATCCGTTGGATGTTTACATGCACTGGTATCGTACACAATATGGCAACCATTTGAAATTGTCAAATGTTGTGGTTCAAGAGAACGATGAAGGTGAACAAGTTATGGATGATGAGGGTAACCCAGTTATGAATGATGAGGGTAGCCCAGTTATTGATGTAGCCAATGAAGAACCGGGGGGCACAGTCACAGCCACATCCACCTCCACCTCCAGCTTCTCAAGAACAACCGCAGGCCTCGGTACCATATGTTGTTCAGACACAATTTACCCCGTCATACCCAATAGATCAACAATACTGGAGTACCCCACAGTGGGATGCAGGAGAGGATGCTTCTTTTAGCCAGTTGCTTGGGTTCATGGCTGCGGATGCAGGGCAGTCACAATTTGGCCATCAACCTGAATTTATGCCCGGTAGGTATTCTTTGGACGCGAGGATTCCATGCCACACTGCCTCAGTTGCTTCTGGAGGTTTGGTTTCTGGAGATTCCAGTAGAAGTGACGGCGGTCGGGGGATATTTAATAGCCGGAACCTACGGTTAAGCCAGTTCGTATAAGCCTCGCCCCGTTCACGTAAACGCTGGTAGCGCAGTTCGTACTCGCACACCGTCCTCGAATAACCTGCACAACAATCAAATCCACACAAGAGAAGAATTCATGAGAAACGCTGCTTGAAGGTAACTCGGTTAATAACGAAATTTGAATTATTAAAATTTACCTATATTGACCACAAGTTTTTGCAGGTACGGTGCCTTGAACTTTCTCAAAAAGTTCGACTCTATATGCCTGATGCAAAACATGTGGAATTCTCTCGGGGGTGACCAAGCTCCGTTGCTCCGGGCAACAGCTGCATTGATGGATTCGTGCCTGTCAGAAATCAGTCCCACACCATCCCGAGTCACAACATGTTGTCGCAGGTTACTAAGGAAAAAGTGCCATGCATCAGAAGTCTCCCCCTCCACAATTGCAAACGCAATAGGGACGATATTATTGTTACCATCATGTGAAACTGCGACCAACAAACAACCCTTATACTTTCCGTACAAGTGAGTCCCATCAACCTGGACAACTGGCTTGCAGTGTCTGAACGCTCTAATGCAGGGGTAATAACTCCAGAAGACTCTGTGCAATACCCGGATATCAGTTACTTCCTCATCACCTTGATATGCAGACATAGTCTCGAAATGGACGATTGCTGATGGCTCCTTGTTACACATGGCCTGAAACCATATAGGCAAAGCTTCATATGATGCTTCCCAACCGCCAAATATTTTTTCCACTGCTTTTTGCTTCGCCAACCATGCTTTCCGATAGCTGATGGTGTAATTGAACTTCGACTGCACTTCCGCAATAACTGATTTCACCTTTATCGACGGGTCAGCCTCAACCAACGGCTTTATTGCTTCCGCAATTGTGTTCGAATCCAGCTTCGAATGATCCTGAGAAATAGTGGCTCTAGTACAAGTGTGAGAACCGTTGTACCTCCTTATAACCCAACAATACTTTCTGCTGATCATGCTAACCCTGATAAGCCAATCACACCCTAATCCATACTGTGTACACTTCGCATAGAAGGTCAACGGCTCCGACTCATACACACGGTAGTCTACGCCTCTTCGGATGGTATAATCTTTCATCGTCATCATAACAGCTTCCCTAGAACTGAATTCCATTCCGATTGCAAATTCACCATCTGCGACCATAGGAATTTCTACCACAATGACAGCCAAATCAAAATAATTTAACACAAATACATTTAATAACTGAAATTAAGACTACGTCAATGCTCCCTATATCCACATCAATATAAATATTATTCCTATCATGTTGTCATCCCACTTTTAACATCATACAAACATAAACACATAAAAAACTTTGGCCGAATGCACACAAATTAATATTCACGTGACTTATATTCTTATTTACATCTATCAACATAGATTATTTTCCAAAGTCTAATACTTTCTATATTTATATGTTAATACGTACCGGCACTCATATATTCCGGAAACTCCGGCGCATGCATGGCTTCCAAGTCCAGAACCCGCATGAAGGACGGCTCCTCAAAGGGATCTTCATTTGCGAGTGCATTTGCAACGTCTCCCACATTTGGAGCCACCACCCCGTCACCTTGATCTTCTTCTCCTTCTGGAGCAACAGTTTCGTAATTGCTTTCAAACTCTTCCTCACTGTCACTATCGTATTCTTCCCCTTCAATATTTCGGTCCGCTTCAGATTGTTCGAATTCGACGTACAACTCTATTACCGATATCTGACCGCGAGTTTCAAAATACATTGAAAACATCTCCTGCATACTCGCTTCGTCGGTTACATACTTGGTTTGATACTGCACGAAACCACCAAATACCGGTATGGGATATCTGTATACCATACATGATATTTTTTTTGATATCTGAAAACCTATCTTCTCACAAATCACACCTTTTAGCTCCTCAAATGAGATTGTGAACGGAATAACAATATCTAACGGCTTCTCGCAACTAAATCTCACTCCTTCAGATGTTTGTAACAGAATCTGACCAAAATAATATACTCTAAGTGTAACTCTATCATCCATTTTTCATACTCTCATACATAAATATCTACTATACTCTCATTTACTCTTGGAGTTCAAATAAAATAACAGAGACGCAAGGAGAAGTAGAAGAGAAACAGGGGGAAGAAGAAGACGCAGAACAACGAAGACGAATCAGATCTGAGGAGTGCATCCGAGTTTCCAAAACACACACACATATATATATATATATACTCAACTCGGACCCTCCGCATCCTATAAAAAAAAATTTGTGCAAAAAAACGGACCCAACGAGTCCATAAAAAAAAAAAAAAACCACTACACGTACCCTGCGATTCCACTTTCATACACAAAATAAAAAAATCTTAACTTTGGTCCCTTAAGGAATCAGACCCTACGATTTCGGTCCAAAAAAAATTTTCTTCCTCATCGGATGGTTCGATTACTACCCACAACTTCAATTTTTTTTCCCGCGCAACGCAATCGCTCGGTCCGACTCCCCCGTGCCATGGCTCAAAAAAAGTTGCCCCACACCATTGTCTAACACCACCATATTCCATATCCCTGCACAACTCACCCACCCCTCCAATATTGAAAAAATTGAG
>NC_029788.2:122603111-122608171 GCF_000816755.2 Arachis ipaensis
AAGATTCGTAATGTAATTATAAATATAATTCCTATTTTCGTTTAGAAGGCTACTCAATCACTTTCTTCTCTCTATACTCATCAACGTGGATCACCTTTATTTATTCCATCATCAAAACGGAAGCATCTCTCTCTAGATATTTTTTTATATTAATATGAGTTATAATTTTTTTAATATGTAGAGTAGTTAATTAAATTGTATGTAAGTGCTAGTTATGAATATTCAACTTACTAATTCATGATAAAAAATTTTTGAAAATAATTTCTCAATTAAGCATATGTCTCTGCTTTTTGCCTCACTCAAGCATCTCTACATATATTTGGGGAAAAAAGAAAGTAATTACTCCTTTACACACCACTTTAATTTGTTCTTCTCTGGCTAAAAGAATAAAGAAGTGAAATTGGAAAAGAATAAACTTTTGGGTCATTATTTGATGATACATTAAGAAAAATCTAAAAAGATGGTTTAGAATAAATATTAATTAATAATATTCTTATGAAATTATTTTTTAAAAAATTTAAATTAATGAAAAACACAAAAATATTTGGTGACTTCTATCTAATCTCTCTTAATAATTAAAGAATAAATTAACTTTTACAAGATGTCTAATTATTATTGACTGAAATGGATTGACTTATTATAGTTAGTGTTAACTTTAATTTTAACTTATGTTATGGTATAATATTTGTTACAATTTATAAAAATTATTAGAAAAGTTCTATTTTATAATTTATTATCTTTTCTCAAATTACAGATCATTTTCAACTAAAAAAAAAATCTTAATTTAACTTATGTTATGGTATAATCTTTGTTGCAATTTATAAGAATTATTAGAGAAATTTTATTTTATAATTTATTATTTTTTCACAAATCACACTATCATTTTCAACTAAAAAAAAATCTCAAAGATACAAAAAAAACTAAAATAAAGCACAAAATTGTATACTTGGATTTTCTTTTTATTTTTTTTAGATTATTTTTGTTATATTTAAATAAAAGAAAAAAATCCTAAATAATAGGACAAGTTATCGAAATAAAATATTTAGACACCAATATTATTGAATACAACTTTTAAACATTACAGACATAAATGTAACTTTCATAAATCTATAGAAACCACAAGAGGGGTATAGTGGATTAGAGAATACACGTAAATTGTGAAAAAGGTATAGCGATTTTCATTGAAACGCGTGCTAATAGATGCTATAATTCTTAACACTCAACACAGTTTCTTCTTTATTTTGGAAAGATTTGCCAATCTGAAATTTCACAGAAGGATTTTTCTCATGTAATCCTTGACCCCCAAGGTAGGATCTATGTCTGATTGCTGGCCGACGGCTTCTAAATTCAGCGTTGAGAAATGTGGAGGATGTTTCTGTGTCCTGAAACTGGATGGCCCCTGATGTGAAGGTGGGCTCCTCGAAGTATCCTCATCATTGTCCCCCACGATGTGAGTAGGCTCTTTGTCCGAATCATCCTCTCACATCACATTTTCACCCCGATCTGGTTCACTGTCACCTAAAATACCCGGAATCATTCGGGGTGACATAGCTATCCCAACTGCAACAGATGGAGGATCAACCAACAAACAACCAAGTGCAACGACAGGCATTGAGGTAGAAGCACCCCCACCGTAGTCGACTGAGGATTTGGCGCCCATACCCCAAAACTGTCGACACCATCTTTCAACTTGGCATATAGCTCGTGTATTCTCACTTTCGAAAAACTTCACCGACAATGAAACAAAGCCTACATATCTTCGTCCGACCCTATCACAAATGTTTTATACTTCACACCAGTTGATACAACCGCAATCGAAATCTTATAGAACAACTTCTTCACTCACTTTGTCCCATACAATCACACCTTTTGTAATATATACTCGTTTTCAGCTCTGACAACGTATTTGTTACCAGATAAAAACGCTCACCGGTTCTCTATCAATGAACTTAACGCCATGCCTTTTACTTTTTTGAAGTTTCTATGGCAATGGACTAGAACAAAAAAAACTCTCTTCACTATCCATTTGTAAATTTGTGAAGATGACAATCTACTACTATACCACTGCCTCCTGGTTGGTATTTATAGGCATTTGTAACCAAATTACCAACCAAAAACCGCTATAGCCTCACACGATTTTCTAGGTGTGGTATTTGTGAAGAAACCGCTATAGGGGTGCCACGATTTCTTCTTTGTTGTTTTCCTTCAGAAACCGCTATATGGTGTAGCGATTTCCACTAGCACGCGTCCCAACGTAAACTGTTGTACCCTTTTCGCGCTTTACATATATTTCCTAATCCGTTTTACCCCTCTCGTGATTTTCATAGATCTATGAAAGTTGTATTTGCATCTTGAATGTTTAAAAGTTGTATTTCAATAATATTGGCTTCCAAACATTTTATTCCAGTAACTTGCCCTAAATAATATGTACTATTATATGTGATCCACGAATAAATTAGGTTGGGTTTGTTTCTGAGAGCAGGACAATAAAACATTGAAAACAAGACACAAAAAATAAAAACATAAAATTTTGTGTTTTTGTAAACGTATTCTTCTTGTCAGGATAAACACAAAATATACTAATTTAATATCTCTTAACATAATATTTCTATCTATATCTTATCTATCAAATACAATTTTGTATCTTTATGTTCCTATCTCAATATTCTATCTCTATAAACAAATACAACCTTAACTTTGCAAAAGACAACTAACCATAAAAAAAATATATACTTAACCTCCATTTCATCTCATCATCTTAACCCTAATTTATTATTTTTCACCTCAATGTAACTAAACTCTTCGTTTCATGTCACATCCACCACCTTTTTTTTATAATCCATTTTCCAAATGCCATATATCCAATTATAACTACCTTGTAAGAATTGAGAGATCAAATACATGTGTGAATAATTAAATACTATACTTACATTAGTTTTTTTTTAAGGTATCTTTAATTTGATAAATTAAAAACTGATTTATTATAAATTTAAATTTTATTTAAAAGCCTACTGTTTGTTAATAAATTATTATATATATATAAAATAAAATTCAAATTTCTAATACTTACTTAAGTAGATAAATAAACTCTCCATCCAACTAACTCAAATACATTAGGTTTATTTAATTTTCAAATCTAGCAGTCCTCATTGGTGATGTCCTCCACCAACAAGCCCATATCCATATATACAATTAATCACACGAAAAAATTAATTATATATGTCCCATCACCAAAATATACCAAACATACACTTGTGAAAGAACTTTATCTTTTATTAATTAAAAGAAAATCTTACAACCAAAAAAAAAAATGGTAAATAGTGGTATGGGACAGGAGCATGGCCGTCCATACACTTTAGCTACACGGGATCAAAGCGAGAGGAATAAGGAAAGAAAAAAAACGCCGACAGCGTCATTCTCATTTAATTACTTTCATTTATTTATTTATGATCACAATCATCGTCGCCATAATCGGATCTCATTCCAGTGGTCACGTGCCACGCACACCCCCTGTTTTTATTGAGTGGTGGTGTCGTTTGGAATCGTTTTGGAGTGAGTATAAATAGGAGAATATGAAAGATGGGATGGGATTGGGAACGAAGGTGTCGTTTGGTGTGATCGGAGTGAGTTTTGTGATATTGGTTGCGGTGAAGATGTCGGAGTTGTTGAATAAGGCGAAGAACTATGTGAACGATAAAGTGGCCAACATGCCGAAGCCCGAGGCCAGTGTGGCTGACGTGGATTTCATGCGCGTCGGGAAGGATGGCGTCGAGTACCTTGCCAAGGTTAATGTTTCCAATCCCTATTCTACCCCTCTTCCCATTTGTGAGATCAAGTACTCTCTCAAGAGTGATGGCAGGTAATTTTTATTATTATTAATTGGATACACTCAAAAATCTTTTACTCTATTATCTCATCAGATTTATGTATTCACACCATTCTTTACATAATAAATTTAAAAATGAATTATTTTTACCGATATAATAATATATCATTGATTATCTGTCTAAATAACCGTGTGAAAATTAAATTATTATTATTGATTTTGCTGGAGACTTTGAGTGAATTTTCAATCTGTATGTTAATTAATACATTATATTAATCACATGAAACATGAAATACTGGGTTTGATTTATGATCAAGTGAATGGATGGTGGAGGTTGGAGTATCTTGCTAGTTTGCTGGATCTATTTTTGTATATCATCATCAGTGAATTAGTTCATATGCTGGGTTCATGTAGGATTAATAGTAGGAGATAATTTGATATTTTTTATTAAATTGTCATTTAATAATTTTTAATTATTAATTTTATGTAAAAATAATTTATTTTTTTATAATTAAATTTTGAGGCACCGTCAATACAGAGTAATTTAAATGGTCATCTAAAAAATCGAACACTTTAAATATGTATAATAGTAATGAATATAAAATAGGAAATTTGATTAAATTAGTTATTGAAATTGAACTCATGTTTAGTAATAAAAAAATATTTTATGATTTTGTATAACTGAATCGAAATGCTTATAGAAGATATAGGTATGTCTGTTTAAACGACTGTTTCTGGTTTGAAAAACAGTGTGTTTGTTTGCCTTGGAGGATTCATGAATTTGTCATTTTGTTTGAACAACTTTGTTGAATTTAGAATATCCTCAAGTTTATTTCCTTCCTTTTTCTTGTCATGATCAATTTTCTGTGGTTATAAAATATTTGAAGAGTGCTTGATTGGTGAGAGAAAACATTTTCTAATGGAGAAGGCAATCATTATCATGTTCTCTCTCTAGAAAAGAAAATATACAAGTTTTTGATAAATTTTTCTTTTAAAAGATAAGAATTTCATTCATAAATAAAATGATTAAACTAGTAAATTAGTAATTTAAAATTTGAGAGTTTATATTGCTGACAAGAATGTGAGAAAAACATCAACTTAAAATAATAATATATTTGACATATATTCTTAAAAAAAATTTTAAAAATCCAATAAATATGATTAAAAAATGAAACTTTTTCACATACTAAGTGAATTTTTTTTTAATTATTTTTTATAGACATATCCAAATGTT
>NC_029788.2:122608427-122609937 GCF_000816755.2 Arachis ipaensis
TTTACAAAAGTTTGAATGAAATACACAAATTATTTATCAAATATAAAGTTTTTTATTTATAATAATAAAAATTATTTTTTAGTTACTTTTATTATATTTTTAAATTATTTAAAAGCTAATTTATCATTAGTAAATTTAAAACTTATTTTTGTCAGTTATATGAATTTTTTTCATATGTGAATATTGCTTTTTTAGTCTCTTTATTTTGTGAGGCCTAGTGTATGTCGCCAACTTATTCTTACAAAATATGTATTATGAATAATCCATATATGATATACCTAACATATGTTTTCTTTTTTAATTTGATTTTTTATTTTTTTGGGGCTGGCTTACAAAGAGAGATAGCATCAGGTGTAATACCAGACCCTGGTTCATTGAAGGCAAATGGGACAACATTGCTTGATGTCCCAGTTAAGGTTGCTCACAGCATATTAGTGAACTTGATTAGGGACATTGGTAGAGACTGGGACATTGATTACCAATTGGACCTTGGCTTAGTTATTGATATTCCTTGTGTTGGTAACATCACCATTCCTGTTTCTCAGAAGGGAGAGATTAAGCTTCCAACCCTCAAGGACATGTTTACTGGTGGCTCTAAGAATACTGATCCTGCTCCTGCTCCTGCTACTACCTAATAACCTACCCTTTAATTATTGTTATTATTAAAATTAGAATAAGCAAAGAAGAAACCAAATATAGTCTCCTTTATATTATACATCATATTTTCTGTTTATATCAATTTCAATAAGGTGAAAACTCAGGTGAAGTCGACTTCACGTGAAGTTGATATCTGAGAGCTATTAGATGAAAATTTAGTCAAATCAATTAAATCATCTAACGACTCTCAGGTATCAACTTAACGTAAAATCGACTGCACCTGAGTTTCCACCTTTCAATAATTCTGTATTTTTCTTTCTACACTTTGTTGGTTGTATAAGAAATGTTGTAGTTCATAAACTATATATATGTATGGTTATTTAGTATTTCAAAGCATAAATTTGAAATTGAAACCAAGTGTGTTTGCTAGGAAGCTTGGTTTATGTCAATTATGTATTGCTAAAGTAGTAGAGTAATACTCTTCTCATATTAAATTTTGCGTTTTTCTTTCTATTTTGGGATGAAATTTAGCTTATCTCTATCTATCTATCTATCTATTTATCTATATATCTATATTAGTATATTACTTTGTTGATAAGAAGGATTTTTACTTTTTAGTTTTTAACGTTGTTTCAAAAATTTTAATTTGGTTTCTAACATTTCAAATGTTCTATTTCTATCCCAAAAAACTTCAAACGAGTTTAATTTTGTCTTGCTATTAAATTTAACATGAATGATTAATAAAGTGAGTGACCTAAATTTTAACAATGTTATTGTTAAATTATATTTTCTTTCGAATGTTAAAAAAATATAATTAAAATCTTTTTGTAATGTTTCTTTCTCTTGATTTCCTATAAAAAGAAAAAAAAAAATCCTAAATCATCAACACTCTAAAATAAAAAAAATTATATTA
>NC_029788.2:122609959-122612091 GCF_000816755.2 Arachis ipaensis
GGAAATTTAGGATTTATAAGAGTTTTACACAATTATACGGTAATATACAATTACATGTCTAAAACATTAAGTTCAATTAGCACGGACCAGGATAATACGTAAAAAAATCTAACTATAAAAATTCACATTCAAAATCTGTACTTGGATATAAAATAAAATTAGAGAAAGTTTGGCCAGTCGTTTTATTAAAATTTGGTTAGTATTTAACTAGTAAAAGAAAAATAAGTAATTTTACACTATTAAATAAAATTTAACACTATTAAAAATATTAATAATAATTAATTGATGACTACAAATCATAAAATTTACTGATCCTAACATTCATCATAAAATAATACGGTTAATAATTCCGTCAACAAAGAAATTTCATCAAATATTATTTTGACTTGAATTTTAAGTAACAAATAAATGTTGCCCTGCTTGGAATTATATAAATTACAGTAGTAATTGGAAATAATGATCGTAGACGGTTGACTGCCTTAATTGTTCATAAAGCTTACATTTATGCTATAATATGATAAAAAGCATAAAATACATTCAAGTTTAGTATCTGCATCGTGATGAAACTTTTATTGATATTGACTACTCTACAGTGAACATATAATGTTTAATTACTCTTCCTTATAGTTTTTTTTTTTTAATTTAATTCCTATTAACGTTAAACGTAAAAAAAATGTTAGTAAATTCTTAAATTATCTGTATACCCTTAGAGATCTAATTAAAAAGTAAAAAAAATATAAAAATTTAATTGAAAATTTGATAAAACTATAAATATTCAATGAAAGATATTTCTATAATTCTATTCAATGATTCTACGACATAAAAGATATTCCTATAATCCCTTTTATTTTGTCACTATTATTTAATATTTGCTTATTTATATACAAATTTTACCAAAAATATCTTATCTTAAGAACATACAAAAAAAAAAAAAAATGGATAAAATAAAACAAAAATAGTAGTAATAAATATATATAAAATTCAATTTCCATCATTCAAGTATTCATTATAATTAGCCAATGAGTAATAGCTCAAATGGCATAGTCTCTCCATATTCAATTAAGAGGAGTCTCATATCTTTGGTAAAAAAAAATATTCATTATGATTATATAACATTTTACATTTGTGTGGATTCATAGAATATATGTGTCTTTATCATATATTTCATATTATGGTACACCATAAAAAATTACAAGACTATGTAATTTGTGTTATTAAAATTTGAATCTAAAAACGAAAACTATAGAAAACGTAGTTTTAATGTAATATAGATAATTTAGAAATCAGTTCTTATGTTGCAACTTTTTATTCTCTGAACCAGCATAGAGATTAACAATAACATTGATAAGTGCCAAGATGGCTGAGATTTCATGATACATGTGTTTAGAATCTTATACAATGGTAGCCATATTTACCTGAAATAGTTGAAAAGGACACTCTAGTAATTGAAATAGTAGACAGAGGGTAATGTTATGCAAACAGCATTGAAAACGTTTCTATCAACTTCTCTTTGTTGTGAGCTTTTTTCTCTGCACCCAACTTGATTCATCTTAAAATCATAGATTACAAAAAGTTGGAAGCATTGCCAAGTGACATGAATACTCCTCTCCAATTTACAGTCTCCCCAAAGGTGGCTTCGCTGCCTCGGCTAGACGGCTACCCTCCCTTACCACTTTGTGTCTGTATTTCTTTGACTATCTGGAGACTTTGGATTGCAATAAACTTCTCTGCCTCACCTCCCTTCAACAATTACACATTTCTTTAATTCATGCATAAACATCCTTTTCCTTAAAATAAAAAAGTTCTCTTCATTGTCCCAAATCTTTATTTTAAGCTTAACCAAATTCACTGGACATAACAAATCAAATAGGACTATTAAACTGGTTTCCAAGATTGAAGAATGCACTTGTTTTTAACAAGCAGCATTGCCGCAAATGAATGCCTGGTAGCTTTTTCAGTCAGCTATGTAATAGGATCAAGTTTTTAGGATTTTTGCCTTAAATTGCTTGCTGGATTTTTAATCTAGGCATACCATGAATTTAGCCTATAGCCAATTCAACTAGGTATCCTTTTAAAGTTGTATAATATTCAGCCTTTTATTACAATAATTAAAAAAAAAAAGTAAAAAAACA
>NC_029788.2:122612143-122618467 GCF_000816755.2 Arachis ipaensis
AAAAAAACACATCTAAAAATTATAAATAGATTTAGTATCTTTTTAAAATTAAATACACATTCAAAATACAAACTAAATAAAATTAAAATTTAAAATTTAAAATTTAAATTTCTGTTTCAAGTTTAATATATTTAATTATTAATATATTACAATTTAAATACACATCCAAAAATCGAATTAGTTAGAATTCAAAATTTCGAATTTAAAATTCTAAAATAAATCTTAAACTATCTTAAATTATTAGTAAAATCTTCGCTCCGTAAAGATCGAGAGCTGCAGCGCCTCCCCTCCTCATTTGTGGTCGCTTTCGTCTTCTCCCACGTTGCGCACTCCTCATCTCCTGCGACACGCTCCTCCCCGCGACGCGCACTTCCCCTGCGCACACCCCTGCGCCTCCTCCATCGATGGGCTCCTCCCCGTTCTTGGTCTCCTCCCTCGCACCACGCACAACCGCCCTCTTCTCCCGTGCCTCTCCCTGTCTCCTCCCTCACGTCGCACTCTTTCTGTCTCTGGTAGTTCTGCTTGCAAAATTCTAAAAAAATTTGGTTGAGTTCATTCATGAAGATATGTTATCCTTTTTTTTTCACTTAATAAAAAGTTCTATTTTTTTTTTAATTTATGTATAATATTGGAAATGTCTGTATTTTTTTTTAAATGTATTTGTGATTATAATTTTTTTTGCACTCATATGTTTGATTTGGGAGTTATAATATTAACTTAATTTAGATGTGTCAATACTTAATTTTGGATGTGTTTATGTTGTTCATTATGTTCTTATGTACATATATAAGTTTTTTTACATAAGTTTTGGATGTGTTAATAAAATATTTAGAGTGCATTCTTATAATTTTGGATGTGTATTTGAGTTTTAATTTTTTCTGTGTTCAATATATAATTTAGAACTACAATGACAATAATTTAGATGTGTTAATACAAAATTTTTGTTCGGTATCTCGGTTACCGGACGGTTCGGGTCAAGATTCTGAGTGATGGGAAGGGCTCGTCAAGTCACGGTTCTCCGGCCGGATGGATGCGAGGTCCCGAGTACTTCGTGTGGAGAGGGGGTGCCACCTGTAAAGACACTCCGACGCTCTAGTCAGTCAGGTGTGCAGGCGAGAAAGGGACGGAAAAAGGGGTGGCGTAGAAAATGTGACGTACCTCGGGGGAAGAGCCAGTCTTCCCCTTATATACATGTCAGTAGTGGGCCCCTTATGGAGATAGGCCCATATCTTCAAGGGCACTGTCCCATAGCTGCGTGCGAGCCGTACAGGACGCGTGTCCGGGTTGGTTGAAGGGTGCGTAGCCGGGCCGGGTGGAGCTCGGGTCGGGTCGACCCGTGGGGATCTTGGGCCAGGCCGTAACAATTTTAAATGTGTTTCTGTTATTTATTTAATTTTAGATGTGTTTTTGACATGAGTTTTGAATGTTTTGAATAAAAAAAATTGAAGTGAGTTTAATTCATTTTGAAAACTTCACTGATTTTTTAAAAATTAGTACACGAAAAGTTGTTGCGAGTTTTATGGTTTGATTTGCAAAAAATTAATGTATTGCAAGTGGTTACAAATTTTACGATGATAAGTATTTAAAATAAGAGTGATTCTTTAAAAATAAGAAATATGATTAATTAAAAAATTAAAATAATAAAATATTAAATTTAAAGGCTGAATAAAAACTGAATTTTATTGTACAAGTAACATTTTCCTAATTTTTTATCCCGGTACCTGCAGTTTGTACATATATTAGGCTGCAAAGGATCAAATAAATATACTAATCATACATGTGAGAGTCAAATTATTCATGAAGAAATATTGTCATAAAATATTTTATTTTTGGAACATAAACTACAAATATGATAGGTTATTTCCCTCTAAAGTCAATGTATTCTGTTTTGAAATGTCTTAGATTGAACATATAGCAGAACTTCTATACAAACAATTTCAATTCTTCTGTTCATATATCAATGGTTTTGGTAACTCAAGGTAACACTGAATAAAAGCAAGTTAAACTAATGTAACAGAAAAACTCTTTCACTTATCAAGAATAATAATAAGAGATTAAAATGGGACGCCAAGATGAAGAAGCAAAGATGGAATATCATCATATCTAGAATAACATTAACTATGTTGATCAATTAAATGGCTGCATAGAAAATAAGAAAATATAACAAACACCACAAGTAAACAGTAATTACAGCTAATTCTTAAATACTTGATATCACTCCTTTGAAGATCTCACCTGTTCTTTGACCCATAAGCCAAATAAGCTCCATAGCTCCCCAACGAACCTGAGATTAGAATAGGGCCTTTCTTGAAGATTCAACCATCAACATCGATACCCGAAGAACAGAACAGCAAGGCAAGGTGCGGCCAGGCGAGGCGTGGTGCGCGGCGAGGGAACGCGACGAAAGCGACACACCACCGGTGCTGAGCAGAGCAGAGCAGACGCACGACTAGCGCAGAGCAGTACAGCGCAGACCAAGGACGACGGACGACGACGACGACGATGGACGCTCACGCTGACAAGGACGACGACGACAATGACGCAGATGGACGACGACGACAATGAACAGAGGAGAAATGCCATGGCTAGGGTTCTACACTTTTGGGACCAAATACTAAGGGTTAGTTTTGGTATTTTAAAAAAAGGGTGGATTCAATTAGTAA
This sequence comes from Arachis ipaensis, assembly GCF_000816755.2. Lineage (NCBI taxonomy): Eukaryota > Viridiplantae > Streptophyta > Magnoliopsida > Fabales > Fabaceae > Arachis > Arachis ipaensis. The sequence continues at coordinate 122,614,807 of NC_029788.2, forward strand.
TTCCAACCTAATTAGGAGAATATTCGATTTTTGAATGGAATATTCTGTTATCTCAAACGGTTTTGTCACGGTAGGGACTAAATTAAAAAAATTAACGTTTAGGGACCCAATTGAAAAGAAAAAAAAATATAGGGAACTAATTGAAAATTCGGTAAAATTATAGGGACCTGTAGAGTAATTAAACCACATATAATCTCATACATGTATTAATAGTTTAATACGATGAAAATGAATTGTATTGTTAGACTAATCGTGTAATAATAAAATTAGAGTAAATAGTCAAATTGGTCCCCGAAAGATAGCCCGATCTCCAAACGAGTCCCGTAAGAAAAAGATAGTAAAAATTGTCCCCAAAAAATTTAAAATTGGTAACGTTAGTTCTTCTGTCAACGTTCCATGAATTCTGTCAGTGACGCCGTTAACTATTGCTTATGTGGCTATCAGTGTGGCATATCAGCATGCCAGCTTGGCGCAGAGTGGCTGGTAACAAGATATGTTTCCATATGTATGTCAAATTAGTCCTAGGTCTGTAAACCCTAATCACCTCTTCGTTTTAAATTGCCATTGTTGCTGCAGCTTGAGATTGATTCTGCAGAGGCCGAAAATTCATGACCGATTGCACGATGGGTAGCGTAGGTGGGGGTCGCAGTCGACAAGTGTCGCAATCACACGAAAGCTATGCCTCGAGCTCTTCGCTGCGGTGGCGGAGGAAGAACTCCGACCAAGTTTGCTTTTGTGGGCTGAAGACAGTGATCAAGAAGTCTGGGACAAGAGAAAATCCCGATAGATTGTTCCATACTTGTCCAAGATACCGGGTGAGTTATCAATGTAGTCTTCTTGAAACTTCAAATTATTTGAGTTGGATTTTGACATTTTGGTACCCTGATGTTGTGCAGAAGGGCAGCCACTGCAATTACTTTAGGTGGGCTGAGGACGACGAGTATGAAGAATTAGAGCACTTAGGAGAAGTTAAAACTGATGCACAAATGAAGAGTGATGCTGCTTTGTTGAACCATAACATATCTTGGAGAATGATGACCTTAGAAGCTGAAGTAAAAGCACTTAGGCTGCAACTGTATTTTGGATTAATAGTTGTGATTGTGGTTTTTATGATTATGTGTATGTTCTTTAGTGGGAAGTGAAGCAGTTACTGTGAAAAGGTGAAAAGGATGATGCTGTGAACCTTGACAGTTTTCTGTTATTGTGAAAACCTTGTATGTTCATGTTTCTTTAGTAGTAAAAAGGTTATTTACATGCAACATTGTTGTTGATCATAACATAATGTAAGCAAATCAGAATAAGCAGAATTAAAATTAAGTGAAGTAGAAATAGCATAACATCATAACATCACCAATGGTGTACTAGTTTCCATTGTCTCAGATTCAAATAACAACATTGTTTTAACATGATAATAATCCAAAAGGTAGTAGCTGACAGTTGAAAGCATTATACCATAAAGGGCTATATAAAAAACAGGGCTATTGAAGATACCACAACTACCACATTGTTTATAAATGGTAAAATTTAGCCCCGACAAAATAACAGATACTAAATGCCCTATATTTTATGTCTTCAAGTCTTGAAGTCATTCCATGTCTTTTTTTCTGGGAGGTTTGAAACCCGGAGTTGGAACAAATGTCATGAAGCTGGCAAGTTTCTTGGCTGTTGCAGAGCTGCTACCCTTGATGGTTTCAGCAGATACAATAACTGCTCCTGGAGAGGCATTTTCCTTTGCCCTGGCCCTGGTGACATGGAGTTTTGGAGGCCTTCCTCTTTTTCTAGTCTGCATCAAACAGTTATCATCATTGTCTGAAATCAAAAATAGCTACAAGTAACCAATGCTCAAATTAAAACTCTTTAGAAGATTACCTGAGTGACATTGGTTGAGGTTTGGGATTGTTGTGTCAGTGAAAGCTGAGCATGCTAAGTAACAGGAATTTTCAGTCTGTTCATCTGGAGCAGCTACTGCTACTTCCTTTTCTGCTTCTGGACCAGGTGCAGGTTGTGGTTGTTGAACAGCTGCAAGCTGCAATTGCATCATCCTTGCTTTCTCCTGCAGGTTGGAGTTGGCTCAGGTGTGGGCTGAGGAGTGGGCTTAGGTGTGGGCTGAGGAGTAGGCTTAGGTGTGGGCTAAGGAGTAGGCTTAGGTGTGGGCTAAGGAGTGGCCTTAGAAGTGGGTTGAGTTTTGGCTCTTTTTGGCTTAGGTGATTTTTTTGTAGGCTTAGGTGTGGGCTAAGGAGTGGCCTTAGGAGTGGGCTGAGTTTTGGTTCTTTTTGGCTTAGGTAATTTTTTTGTTGTCTTACAGTAATCTTAGGACATTGCATCATTGTGGTCCTTGTTCAGTTTCTCTGCTTCTTCAGGGATGGTTGGCAAACAAAGTACTTCATCATCATCCTCGCTCATGCAGTCAACCACGTGTGGCTTAGACACTACATGCTCAAAATAGATGTTGATGAGGTGATGATTCCTCCTGCAATTCTTAACCAATTCCAACAGATCAGTGTCATTTTCTAGCTTCCTCAACCCATTATCCAGCAGCGTTCCAGGAACTTTCCACAAGCAATTGTTCATCACAGCATATCCCAACTCCTTGTAGTATCCCTTCACAAAGAAAATGTCTAGAGTGTCTGAATCTACACCCATTAATACTTCAGTATTATCTGGTTCATAACACAGATAGCCTGATTCATCTGTTTGGAACTTCCCACTATGGTGAAATACAAAGGTCATTGGGGGACCTTCCATCTGAAACCAAAACAGCAACACATACAACTGATGCAAATTTTTTTCATGGAGAGGCAAAGCATATTCAACATCAACTCCCAAAATGAATCTAACACACACACATGCAGCTACACAGAGCACAAACAACGTTCTCAAGAATCCAAAAATAGGGTCATATCATGGATAATCACCAAAGCCCTAAGCCTTAACACATTCTCCTAAACCCTAACATTGCAAACAGTAACAATGGATTTTCAACGATAATACAACCACATTGATCAGGAGATAAAACCACAATCACTCTCACAAAATAAGAAAAGAAAGTTAACCTACCTCTCACGCAAGGTGATGGAGTGCCCTTTTCGGTTGACCAACGTCGTCGCAAACCGGTCACCAACAACTCCAGCACACTGTCGTCATCGGTCAAGCCTGGTCGTCGCCGTTCAATGCTTCGTCTTCCTGGAGGAAACAACTAAGACGAAGGGATTGCAGGGGTTCATTCTTTTCAGAAGAAGGATGCAACTAGAGAGAGAATACGAAACAGGGATGAAAACCCAAGCGTTGTAACGGGGAGCAACGAAAACGACGCCGTTTAAGCCTTTGCTGACGTGTCACACTAACGGCCAGGTCAGTATATGTTCACGCCATTATTCAAACATTTGACGGAAGGACTAACGTAACCAATTTTAAATTTTTTGGGGATAATTTTTATGATCTTTTTCTTACGGGGACTCGTTTGGAGATCGGGCTATCTTTCGGGGACCAATTTGACTATTTACTCAATAAAATTAATAGTAAAGTATTTTTTTCTGCAATTTTTTAAAAAAATATTCTTAATATTTAATTGTATTTAATTTTATCTTAACGTTTTCAATTTATGTTAAAATTATTTTTTTAGACATTAATTCCATATAAATTATTACAAACAAAATTTAAA
>NC_029788.2:122618832-122631452 GCF_000816755.2 Arachis ipaensis
ATTTAATGTTAAAAATATTTAAAAAAAATTATAAACGTTAGGATAATAACAAATATATTTCACCCTAAAATTAAAACAAGTTTTGCAATGGAGTATTAATAATAATGTGGGCATAGTTTCGTCTTATTTTTCTATGTCACTCACTGTACATTTACACAATACACACAATTGGAAGAATGTAAGGAAACCAGATAGTTTTTCAGGTCAAGGAAAAATATAGAGGTTAAAGTCAAAATAATAGTGGGTAATTTCTATGTAGTGTGGGAGATTGAAATTTTACATTAGCATCTCTAATTTGATGCTCCATCATAAGTAATAGTGATAATTAAGTTACACAAAAACTGGTTACTAATATGAATTTGTATTAATGGTTACTTGGAGCACTTCAAGCATGTGGGGATGTAGCTCAGATGGTAGAGCGCTCGCTTAGCATGCGAGAGGTACGGGGATCGATACCCCGCATCTCCATTTTCTATTTTTTATCCTTCTTTTACTTAATGAATTTTTTCCATAATTTTTTTTAAAAAATTTCCAAATAAATTGAAAATAAAAAACTTATTTATATTTACTTGATCAACCAGAAAAACAAGAAAAAATACTCAGATGTATGGAGAGACAACGGAGTTCGAAAACATTGTGGCAACAAAAACGAAGAACAGAGAGATTCTCACTTCCCAGGCGTGTGAGAAAGAAAGAGATCTACCATAGTTTACAGTGGGTGCGTCTACACCTAATCACAGATTCAACACCAACCAACAACAACAACAATCACCGATTCGAAATCAAAATCTCAATCTGGTAATCTGGTTCTACTCAATTCTGAAATCATGTGGGGAACCATTGCTAATTTGAAGGAAAATCTCAACAAGATTGCCCTCGATGTTCACGACGATGAAGACGAAGACGACAACGCCGTCTTTTTCTCCTCCTACAGATCCCCCGCCGCCGCCGCCGACAACAACAACCACTCTTCCGTCTCCGATCGCCGGAACTCTCACAGCTTCGCGCACTCCAAATCTCCGGTTCCTAGGTCGCCGCTTTCCAATGTAACAACGGATCCTCACTCTGCTTCTGAGGTAAGCTCCTTTTTAATTCTGTGCTTTTTGCGTTTTGCTTTCAACTCTTATTCAATAAATTTAGTTTTAGGATAAGGTTTTGTGATGGTTTTATACTTTTATATATATTACTTGAAATTGTATGTATTTAGCAGTGTGTGTAAATGCATAATATGTATAATCAGTTCTGGAAGTTACTGCATAATAATTCCACCATCGAAAGATGATTGAAAATTACAAATAGTAATGTATCGGGTTAATGTTCAATGCTTCAATTTGATTCCTAAAATATACCGTTGGTCCTTCTATTAACTTTTTGTGCCGGCGAGTCACCGTTAAGAACGTGACCTGAGGCAAATTTTCCCTCGCACTACAGCGGTTATCAGTGAGACGTTATCGGGAAGTTAAGGTTAGGACTTAAGACCAACTTGATTCACGTTAGGATCTACCAAATTGATTCGTTGAATTTTCGAAGGATCAAATTGACTTATTCATGATCCTTGCATGTCCTAGGTCATGAGGTGTAGACATCTTTTTGTTGGATTTTTTTTTTTCAGTCAGTAGATTTTTTGGTTACATAACAATTTAGGCAGGTTCGGCAGTGTCAGTGCATCTAGATTGTAGGACAGTGTATGCCTTAGGGCTCAGTGAGGGCTTACATAGGGTACTTACGGATCGCCTACATCTTACCAAGAGGGCCATCTCAATCAATATTTACTTGGTGTCTTGATAATAGTTTTATCTATCACAGCTTGTTTGAAGTAGTGAAGAAGTTTGTTATGAGCATGAGAGTATTGTGAATTTAGGCATACATGTAATGCAATTTATACATCCCGTGGCTCTTCTATGTTCTTATTTAGAGTTCTATGAGTACCTATAATGATAGGCTTAGTTTTTGTTTGTTTATTGCTTATTAAGGCGGTTTTGATTTTTTATCATTGTAAGGATGGGAATGTTAATGATTATAAGTGATTGCTAATGATATATTGGCTCTGCCACCTTTTCAAAGATTGTGTATTGATGACTGAGCTAGTAGGATTAAATTGCCTATTCTTGGTGCTGGCTTCATGGAGCTTAATATTTAATCTAGAGATTTTCTTTTTAATGAAATTTATATATTACAAGTGTAATGCATTAAGAGTTTGTGCATTACAATTCTCCCATTGAATACTGTAGTTGATTTTGGTAAGTAGTTTGGTCAAAGATGTCATTTTAAAATTTCTTGCAGATAGAACAATACAAAGCAGAAATCAAGAGGCTTCAAGCATCAGAGGCAGAAATTAAAGCGCTATCAGTTAATTATGCAGCTCTATTAAAAGAAAAAGAAGTATGGCTGGCTATTAGTTTTTCATCATCTTCGTACCTGAGTCAATTTTTTCAATTTGTTCAACAATCAAGTGCAGATTTTTTTTTTTATTGCTCCACATGAGTTTTAACCCTCTAACTATTTTTATGTCACAGGATCAGATTATTAGGTTAGGTAAAGAAAATACCTCATTAAAACAGAACTCGGAGCCTAAGAGTCCAGCATCTTCAAATGGCACATACATGATCAAGGTTAACTAGTATTCTAATGAAATTTCTATTAAAGGAAATTTAGTGTCTGTCTTGTAAAATATTTTACCCATGCTGTAAGTACTTCATCACATGAAAGTATGTAAAGTTGTAAACCCCGTACATCCTATTGTGATGTAGTTGATAGAATTTTGCTATATGTCACATTTATGCTGACAATAACTAAGGATTTATTGACTACTCATTACTTATAAATATTTGTGCAGGGAAATGGTGACCAATCTTCAAATAGGCAGCATAGATACACACCTCATATTAAAAATCACTATGCTGCAAACAATGGATCCATGTCTGCTTTGGATCCCGATGCCATTCAAAGTAAGATGACTTCAAAACATTCAAACTTACAAGTAACAGAGAAGGTAATGATGCCTTAGATTATGGTTTTTTTTAAAGAATGCCTCAACTTAGGAAGATTGACCATTAGGTGGCATTCATTAATATGTCTTGCCCAAATCTTTGATCAAGTATATTTAATCATTTTCTTCAATGAAAATAGCTTTTGATTTTTTTCCTTTTTTTAGAAAAAATATTATTTATTTTATTTTGCTTTTGGGTGCACCCTTCCTAGAATCCTGTATTAACGTAGGATGCTTGTGCACTGGATTGCCCTTTATTTTATTTTGTTTAATGTTTTTGTTGTTAGAAAACTTTTCTTTGTTTGGTTAATTTGATTTATTTTATTTTTTTAGAATTCATGATATTGTTATTTTTAGTGATGAATGAACTTGACAACAGATGTATGAATGACTTCTAGGAGCTTGCAGATTTGACAGAGGAAAAACATAGCCCCACAGCAGCTGTTCTACATACTCGTGAGATACAAAAATTAAAGTTGGAATTGGAGCAAGAGCGCAATAAATTGGCAAACATTCAACTAAAATACCAGGGTCTATATTCAGCACTTCAGTATCTATTAGATTTTGTCACATTTTGGGAGTGTAAACTAAATAATTGCTAACTATCATGTTCTTTCTTTCGATTTCAGAGGAACAGAAATTGAACAAGTCTTTCCAGGATGAGCTTAAATTATCAAAGTTGGAAAGAGAAAAAGTAAGTTTGTAAACAATAGAAATTTTTTTTATGATCATGCTGCTAAAACACTACATCTTCTATGTTAGAAGCTTCCTGAGGAAACAAATCATGTATGTTTATTATTGAGAGAATTTACAAGCTGTAGGAGCTTTTGGCATAATCAATAGGCCTATATTATCAAACTAAAGTATAGTTATACTTCAATTTCTGTGTAGTTTGGTATGTCAATTTCCAATTCTTCAAAATCTCCAAATCATTATTCAAACTGGGAAGGAATAATCTGATCATTTTGTTGATAATTTTAATTGTATTATTGGGTAGTAGGTTATGTCTTTTCGAGGAATCTAGAAGCTGGTTTTATGGTAGTTTGCAAAATTATGAGCTGAATTATTTTTGTTGCTTGGCAGACAACACAGGAGATGAGCAAATTGCGTGATGAATTGAATGAGAGAGTATCGGAAGTAAAACTTCTGCAACTGGAGCTAACTAGACGCGAAGATGAAGAACCAGTTGAAGCTGTGGACACCTTGAAGAGATTAATCCAAACTTTAGAGAAGGAAAACACTGCTCTTCAGGTTGATTGATATTTTTACTGTATCCTAATACATTCTGTCATAAAGATTTTCCACCATATTATCACTCAAATTGATAATGATTTTTGATATCGCATTTCAGAATGCACTCTAATATACCCTATGTTATTATTATTAGATGGAAAAGAATGAACTTGAAGCTGCACTTAAAACAAGCAGGGCGTCTTTCACTGGGAAAATGTCATCTGATGCTTCCCAGTTTCAGAACAAGGATGCAGGCATTAGCAGTGATGTCAGTATTTAATAGCAATACTTAGTTTTCCAGTTGTGCATTAATAATCATGTCAATAATCATTATCTTCTCTATTTTTGTTTTTTTTCTCCCTTCTGTTAACAGACATCAGACCCATCCAAAAGTTTTCCAGAAGAAGAAGACATGGAAAGGTCCATAGAAAAGCTAAGTAAAGATTTGAAGGAAACACAAAAGCAGAGGGACAAAGCCGTACAAGAATTAACCCGCCTTAAACAACATTTGTTAGAAAAGGTTTCATTTATTTGCCCATTAATTTTGGAATAAAGGATGATTGAGCATGATGTCATTTAAGAACCAAATGATCTGCTCATTATTTTTTATCTGTGTTTGATCTCATAAATTGTCAGTCACATAATATATTTCCCCCTTAACTGTCCAAGAGAATGAACTAAAATTGCATACATCCAGATGAATTTCACATATCACTTGTGTGGTTGAGTCAAAGATGTTAACATTGCTGTGTTGTCTAGGAATCGGAAGAATCAGAAAAAATGGATGAGGATAGCAAAATCATTGAAGATTTACGTGATAACAACAATTATTTAAGGGCACAAATATCAAATCTTGAGAGAACTCTGAAGGAAGCAACTTCAAGCCAGGAGAAACTGAAGATGGAAAACAACAATGAAATTCTAAAGTCCAGGGAAATCATCGATGACCTGAACAAAAAGCTTACCAACTGTATGAGCACAATATGTGCTAAGAATATGGAACTTTTAAATCTACAGACAGCTCTTGGACAGTATTATGCTGAAATTGAAGCTAAGGTTGTCTCTATTCACATAACAAACATAATTTGAGTTGTTAATGTTCCCTTTAACTTCCTCTTTCTGAGTATCTTTATTATCTGTATGTCTATTGTTGCATCGAGTAAGCTCATCGAGTAAGCTTATATCCACTGTCAATTTGTTTTTTCAGGAACATTTAGAGGAAGTGTTGGCTCATGCAAGAGAAGAAACAGCTAGGCTTTCTCAGCTGTTGAAAGTACAGATCTCTCTCTCTCTCTCTCTCTAAACATCTTTCACTCTAGATGGAAACACTTTCTTACAATGTGTTTCACTTTAGAATAGGTTGTAAAATTTTTTTAAGGGACTACTCTGTTTAATCTTATTCAAATTTTGTTTTCTTTTATTTTTCTCTTTAACTACTTGGTGTCTCTAATTAGCCATATTGACAGGATGCAGATTCGAAAGCCAATGTATTGAGGGGTGAAAAAGAAGAAATTTTAGCCAAGCTTTCTCAATCTGAGAAGGTACAATCAGAATGGAGAAGTAGAGTAAGTAAACTAGAGGAAGACAATGCCAAATTGAGACGAGCTCTTGAGCAGAGTATGACACGGCTAAATAGAATGTCAGTGGATTCTGATTTTCTCGTTGACAGGTTAGTACGCTTCTTTAAAGTATTGTTTGGATAAGCAGGGATTTGTTCTTTTGAAGACACTCTTGGCTATGTTTTCTTGTATCTATTCTTAGTTTTGCAAAATTTCCTTCTTGAAAAGTTGTAACGGGTTTCAATTTAGACTTGTGTAGTAGGATTGGCCTGCTTCCTTTTGAGAGAGTAAATCAACATACTAATCTAAGTTTTATTCATACAGGCGCATTGTTATAAAGTTACTTGTAACATATTTTCAAAGAAATCACAGCAAAGAGGTATGGAAATCTTCAAATTATACTTCCATCAATTAGATTCATCATGCAAATTAGTATTTAGTTTATTAATTTTATTTAGGAGATATCTATGAAAAAATAAATACCATGCAAGTATTAGGGTTTTGAAGAATTGGATACGAGTTTCGTTTTAAGTTGTTGTAAGGCTCAATTCAGTGCACAAGGTTATCATGTACTCCACTTTCTTAAAATTTGACATTGGGGCAGGTATTGGATCTAATGGTTCGCATGCTGGGATTCTCTGAAGAGGACAAGCAAAGGATAGGCAGTGCTCAGCAAGGTCCAGGAAAAGGTGTTGTCCGGGGAGTTCTTGGGCTGCCTGGCCACCTGGTTGGAGGTATATTGGGAGGAGTTTCGGCTGAATCAGCTGCGAATGTGGGTTCTGATAACCAGGTAACTTCTAAATCTTGTACCAAAAGAGAATTATTCACCGTCACTTCTAACCAGACTTCTATATTTTGATTATTTGTTTTGATTACTAATAAGTGCTTTTACTCTTCCCTTTCAGTCCTTTGCGGATTTGTGGGTTGATTTTCTTCTCAAGGAGACTGAAGAAAGAGAGAAGAGGGAGTCAGCTGGAACTACAGGTACATCCATGGAAGATTCGCAAGATACAAGTTCAAATACTAATTCTGCTGCTTCACCATTTTCTAATCAGAGGTTCAGCACTGATACATCGCCATATAATTCATCCATTAATAACAAAAGTCCTCTGCCTCGTGGATATTTTCATCAATCTGACGAAAATGGTTCCGAGTTCTCCACTGTTCCTCTTACATCATCAGATAGCAAAACTCCTAGTTCAAAACCGTTCACTAGATACTAAGTATAAATTCGTTTTGTCAAAATGAATCACAGGTATAGAGGTCATCATTAAATTTTAGGCATGCCTTGTTCAATTAATTCTTTCATTATAATGAATGTATTTTATTTTATTCACAAAAAGGTTACATAGATTGGATTCTCTTGCGTAATGTGGAACTTGGGAAAATTGATGTAAATTCTATGTAGTACACAGCTTATTACTACCAGCTATCTTATTTGGCCTGGCTTGTAAAGTTGTAATTACTAGTGAATTAGAACCTTTCCACCATTTTTGGGGCTAAGGTATAAACAACAGCTAACATCACACACTATATTTCTGGTAAACCAAGAAAAAAAAAAGGGAGCATACTATTACTTTTACCTTACAGTGGAAATTATTGAAATTTTACAAGTCAAGACACATAGTAGAAGCCAGCAAGACCCCTATGCTTGCACTGTTAGGAACTACTTGAAGTTAAGATAAACCCTTTACACTTTATTACAACCACCTAAAACCCATCCCGGACATGATAAAGGGTGGTATCTGATACATAGAAACGAGGCTCTGGCAACCTATAAACAAGTAGAGCCCTTTTTATCTTTCTGATGTTTCGATTTACTAATCTAATTTCTTACCCTTAAAAGGACCCCTAGGGATCTTACTCAAGACCTTGGCATCAAACAGAGAATACTGCTTTTTAATCTTAATGGTTGCCTTCTCAGCAAATGGGTCTATCTTATCCTCGTATTTCTCATACAAGACCGGAACCGTGTGCAACAAAACAAAGGCTGTTCAACAAGAGAAAATAAGCAAATTAAAATGAGATTTCTTACTAGAAAGAAGAAATTGATGTAATTAACTGAAGTACTAATTGCTCTTACTTATGTAGAATAATGTGAGGAAATTTCCCCAGCTCCCCACGATTGATAGAATCCATAAGCCAGCAATAACCTAACATAGTATCCACAATCGAATCCTCAACGTACTAAATTTAGGCATCCATTTAATTATTAAAGCAAAGCAGCATGTATTAGATGCTAGAAAGCAACATAAGATGCTAGAAAGCAACATACAACGAGAAATTTCTTCAAATCTCTTCCAGAAGCAATATCTCGCAGACTGGTGAGTCCCCGGTTGATTTCGATTCGCAATGCAGACACAACTTGCAGAAACGGCTCCTCAGGAAGATGAACTTGAGGGATGCGAGGCAGAGCTCTACAATATATCATCATTTGATATTCCATCATCAAATCCAAATTGCTAAGTTAAAAACAACATAGACTTTAAGAACATGAACTTACTTGTGGATAAAAGTATGGACATTGGACCACAAGAACAGAATTGCTAGCAATAGTATTGATATGTGACACACTAGAGTAAGGAGGTGGAACTCGAGCAACTCGAAAAGGACCCAAACGGCAGTGGCTCCGCCGAGTAAACCGGCAGATATCTTCTTGTTCCTCCACAACAACACATCAGCAGCTGCAACCAATAATTAACAATAAAGAGTCATAAGAACATAGCAGCATAAAAATACGAAGGCAGCTTCTTTTCTTGGTCCCTCTAGAACCCATAACTGTATACAAGTTCTCCATTTTGATTATCTTCTCTTTAACAACTCGCTCAAATTCTTACTCTCTAGCATCCGTATATATAAATTAAACATAAATTCTCAAATTCAAAATATGCAGATATTAACACGACATGATCAAATAAAAAAAAGAGACAGTAAAAGCTCACAGGTCACAGCTGGAAAAAGAAAATAGTGTCATGAAAGTAACATAATTATAATTAAAAAAAAAAATTGACAACATCCCACTATTTTCAGGGGCCACAAAAAGAAACAAGAGCAATAAAAATATATATTTTTTTAACAAAAATTAGTAGCATTCAAGAGAGAGAAAGAGTTACGTTTTCCAGCGCCGAAAACGGAATGAAGAGGCTTCTCTCTTCCGAAAAGGCGGAAAACACGGGCGTCCTTGACGGGTGAAGAAGCACGTTTTTCGGAATCGGAATCCGAAGAAGAAGAAGAGGAATGGTGAGAGTGAAGCTTCTCGGATATCTCTTCCGTCAGCGAATCTCCTCCTCCGCCGCCGCCGGCGGTGGCAACAGCAGGATTGTTGAGTGTGTTGTTGGATTCCTCCGCCATTGAGCTCGCTGAAATTTTTGAACCCTAACCCTAATGCTTCGATTTCGGAATTCGGCACTCGGATTGTGCAAACTGCAAATGTAAGTGATTGATTGTGCGCCAAGTGTGACTTCGAGATGTGAAAATATTTTCATTTACAAAATAAAGATTAAAATGAAAATACGCACAAATAGCCACTCTTCACTACTTTGAATGGGTTGCATCACTTAATAAGTTAATAAATAATAATATTGGGTAAACCAAAAACACTGTTCCGAATTATTTTAATGTTGGCAAAAGTATTTTTAAATTATTAAAAATATAAAAAAATATTTTTATTTTTTGTTAATATAAAAGATCTTAATTTATAAGAGTGTATTTTATAGAGCTAATGCTCGCTCAAATTTTTTCAAGGTTAATCTTCTTCAACCTTAATTTTTCTTTTAGGAATATATTTTAAATTAAACCTGTGATAAAATGTTTAAACTTCACAAATATGTAGAACATTATTTTTTTTAAAAAAAAATCAGAGCTATATTGTTTCAATTTTTATAAAGTGCATGAAGTATAATTTTGGTTCAAGTATAGGTTGAAATTTTTTTTCGTTTTCAATTTTTTTTTGCATACAAAATTATTTTTAAGATTTAACTTCATTTTAAAATCGTTATTCGAACTAAAATATCATTCTACTTCTTTACCAAAATACTCAGATTCTATTCTTCTTTTTCTTCTCATCACAGCAGTATCCCTTCTTCTTTTTTTTCTTCGTCAACTAGAATTTCAACAGCGACAATAGAATTTTAACTAGTAAATATAAAAAAATCAAAACACAATTCATTTCAACTAGCAGTAATAGCAAAAAAGAAGAAAAAAAAAAAGGAGAGAAACAATCACCATCTTTCTTAACTTGAAAGAACAACAATAATAGGCAACAGAAGCAGAAGAATCAACAACAACAATAGAATTAGAAATAGAAGAATGAAATGATGCAACAAGTTGTGTCTGAGATTGGAGATACTTGTCCCACCCACTAAACCTTGCAAGAAAACAAAAAAGTTGCTTACAGATATGAAATAGAAAAATAAATTTGGAGTATTTTTATCAAACTCCGGGGTTGGCATTGCAGAGGATACCCTGAGACAACGATCTTGAGCTCCTCGAATCAACGCTGAGGCAAGACATCAAGCGCGCCAAAGACACCACCGAGTGCAGTGAAAGTAGGGACTACACACACTTCAGCTGAAAAACTAACCTGTAAAATAATTTAAAAATATACAAAAATAAAAAAGATTGAACACTGAATCAAAATGAAAAACAAGTATTCTAAAAAGTGGTTCCTTTATTAATTGAATTAGAGAAAATACGAGACTTTGCTTTGAAAGTGCGGCGGAAGAAGAAGTAGAAGTGTTGAGGAGGGAAGGTGAGGGCTTTGGCGTGGCAATGGATTTAGTGAATGTGGATTTGATGAGGGTAAATGCGGCGAGCGGCAAGCTTGCGAGGAGGAGCAGAACGGCGACGCGACAAACGTCCTCTCCACAGATCTATTGGCGTTGTTGTTGTCGTCATTCCCTTTCCTCTTTTTCTTCTTCTCTTCCCCCCTCCCGTGATTCTCTTTCTCCCTCTCGTCCGTTCTCTTTTTCCTTTTTTTTATAATTTTTTTAGTTAGGAGTGATTTGGTAATAAAATTTAAAATTTAAGTAAAAAAGACAATTTTAAAACTAAGTTAAATTTTAGTGACGATTTTATATGCAAAAATAGGTTGGAGACAAAAAAATTTTCGGTCTACACCTTAAGATCAAAATCGTATTTAACCCTAATGTAAATCACAAAAAAGTTAAAAATTTTCGTCTAGTGAATAATTTACTAATTTGCTTAAAAAGTGTAAAAATTTAAATTCAGTTTTATATATTCAATAATTCATTGATAACAATAAATCCTTAAAATTATATATTATTAAAATAATACACAATATATAAAAAAAATGTAATAATTAATCTAGGTTAAAAAAGACATCCACCATCATATAACAACTTTCAAACAATACGCTGGTAAATAATTGGTGTTGAGTTATTACCAAATTTTTAGGGCAAAAAACCATATTAAGCCACATGCAGAAAAGTTTAACCAAAATACGCCAAACAGAAATTTGTTTCAGCAATAAGCCAAGAGGCATTTTTATATAAATCGAACCAACAAGGTTCGAACTCTATTAGCAAGTAATTCGAACCATATTGGTTCGAACTACTACTAAAAAAATGTGAATAATTCGAACCGGTCAGGTTCGAACCAGGAGAGCATGTAATTCGAACCGGTTGAGTTCGAATTATGTGGAGATTAGTCTAGTGTAATAAATCGAACCACGTTGGTTCGAATTATGGGGAGAGTGGTCGACTGAAGTAATTCGAACCAGGCTGGTTCGAATTACATGTATCATGGTTCGAACCAGGTTAGTTCGAACCAAAGAGAGGTTGATTGTTATAATTCGAACCAGCCTGGTTCGAATTACATGTATCATGGTTCGAACCAGGTTAGTTCGAATTAGTAGGAGTCAGAGCTCTATATAAACGCTGTAAACGTGATTTGCTCTCATTAGAGGACTTAAGATGGCTAGTGAAGAGGAGAGTTTTGCTGTTTTAGTACACCACAGAGGATCCATCAAGAGGAAAACTCGGTCCGGAGTGAAGTTCACAGATAAGAATCCTCTCTATATTGTGGTGAATCGAACGACAAGCTATGATGACCTGGTTAGAGCTGTGCTGATGAAACTTGGCCTGGAAGGTGCGAAGCGGATTAAGAAGTTTTTCTATCGCATTCCAGTCACGATCCTGCACGATACGGTGAAGTATGATTGTCTCACGATTGGTAGTGATGAGGACCTCCAAGTCATGTTTCTTTGTCGGAGGCAGTTTCCGGAGGTCCGCACACCAGAGTTGCTGGCAAAGCTGGTTGATGTGGTATCCAGCTCAGGCGGTTCGAACCGGAATACCGCCAATGTAGCCAATGCAGCTGGCTCCAGTTCGATGGCTGCTGTGGCTTCTTCCTCCGTCCCAGTTTACGAGCCAGCGGCCCAACTTGTCGCCTCTCCGTCATTTGCTGTTGATTTGAATGACGGCGTCCGCGACGAGGTAGGATCCTTTGATGTTCTGCCAAACGCTTTACACGGCGTTCCACCGGTTGGCGTCGGAGACGGAGAATTGGGTGATCCTGATGAGGACGACGTTGAGCCCGAAACAATTGAGGATGATAGCGGGGACGAGGTTCAAGCGGCTGGGCCTGCATTGGCTGGCGGTGGTTCTAGCTCTGGCACACAGCAGTATCCACCATATTTTTCTTCGCTGGACCTGGACGCCATGACGCATGAGGGTGCGCTAGGGCACCCTGTTGGATTCGGAGCTAGAGATGCGGAAGGAAATGCCGGTCTCACAAAGTTCCAGGTTGGTCAGCAATTCCAGGATAAAGATGAGGCCCTATTAAGTGTGAAGACTTACAGCATCCGGCGAGGGGTACAG
>NC_029788.2:122632389-122639158 GCF_000816755.2 Arachis ipaensis
CAGATCCAAACAGGCCAAAACGGTGTGGCCTTTGTCGCCAACCCGGACACACTAGACGTAGATGCCCACAGGTAGTAGGATCGTCTCAGACAGGGCGAAATTAGTTTCCATGATGTTATTGTTAGTGTTATTTACATTTAAATTGTCTTGTTAGATGCATTGCTTGACTGCGTATCTAACTTGTTGAGATTAATGCATTGAACTTTGGTATTTGTGAGTAGTAATGAATATGTTGTCTTCCATTACACGTTATGCTACAGGACTCGTTGATCCTCATTTTAATAACTAAACGAAATCATTATACCTTATCATGTTTCATTTAATACATAAACAGACATAAACAGAGCACTACATAACAAGAAAACTACACCTAACTATCATACATGACTGGAATAGAGGAAACCAAATACATGAAATGTGACTCATCTAAACAGGTGCGAACCAGTACCACAGCGACGTGCTATCCGTGCCCTCTGACCTCGACGGACAAGCGGCTCCTCATCCTCTATCTCATCCTCATCCTCCTGCGGAGCAGGCTGTACTGGTGGTGCAACACGCAACGGTGCTGCAGACGATGCTGCGATAGACTCTGATGCAGCGGTGAAGGCGGATGTAGGGGTACCTCCAAGACGAAACTGCTGACCAGCGGATGAGGATGGAGGCTCGTTCAGATCAACATCTAAGGGGGCCTGGATCCCTGAGGTCTGGCCAGCTCTGCGGGGGGTCACCTCACCCTGCATGATGGCGGTGATCTCATCTAGGAAGCGTGGACTCCCGAAGTCTCCAACAAACGAGTCTGACCCAACAAAGTCTGCCCACTGTGATCCTGATATGCGCTAAGGTGTACCACCCTGCTCAGCCTGATCATCCGCTGGCACACTAACGAAGTAATCTCCAAGCGGGCCCGATCCAGGTCCAGGTCCAGCGTCACCAGTGTCAGCCCCGTCACCGAGCCCTGTGCCATACCACTTACCTCCATGACCGCCATCGTGTGTACTAGTACCTCCATCGTGTGTGCATCCTCCAACGTGGCCAGGCTGGTCGTCATCGTCGTCCCCATGGTCAGAACCACTCCTCGCCGTCTGATCCGGCCACCTCCACTGACGCTGGCTCCTCCGTGTCCCTACACCCATCCTCCTCATGGAACGTATCTGTCATCAAGACGCATGCCCTGCTGCCGCCTCATGCTCCTAATGCATTGCTCGGGCTGCGCATGAAAAGAAACGCATACTGAGATATATAACTACACAGGTTTTACAGTAAACCGGTTCACATAAACCGGTTTACAGTAAACCGGTTCACATAAACCGGTTTACAGTAAACCGATTTACATAAACGGGTTTACATAAAACGGTTTCCATAAACCGGTTTACATTAACCATTTCGCTAAATTAAACAGCATAACATCACATGAAAGATAACTAACTGGAAAACAAACCCTAAACCACACAACTAAACCGCTAGCATATACCACAATTAACGAGAGCCATTAACAAGAAAGAAATTCAATAAACCGGCTTACTTAAACCACCTAGCATTAAACAACTACCCTAAACCACATATAAAAACCGCTTGCAAAAACCGCTAACAAAAACCGCTAACATAAACCACCAACATAAACCACTACCAAAAACCACTGACTTAAACCACTAACAAAAACCACTACCCTAAACCACTAACATAAACCACTAACTTATACCGCTAGCTTAAACCACTATCATAAACCACCTACATAATCCCCTCACCTAAACCACCTACATAAACCACTAACATAAAGTACCGTCTAACCAGGATACAAAACCACTAAAGCACAACTAACGCTTGAATCAAAAATATTTCCGTACTAACCTCGTCGTTGATGACCCCGGCTATATGAGCGACTCCGTCCAACCGATATAACTGTGCCGGATCGTCCCCCATCAGCAGAGTAGTCCGTTCAGGTCTTCCTCGGAGAGAATCTGGGTCGTTTTCTCTGAGATTTTGTGGGGTAGGGGTGAAGGGATAATGGTTCGAATGAGGGTGATTCGAACTCCTTATATACTCGAATCACACCTAATTCGAACCAGCCTGGTTCGAATTATGAAGGAGTGCACTAGGAGTAATTCGAACCGGCCTGGTTCGAATTACATGGAATCGATGTCAAAGCATAATTCGAACCAACCTGGTTCGAATTATGCATGAGAGAAGTTCGAACTATGGTGGTTCGAATTATGTATGGGAGGAGTTCGAACCTTATTGGTTCGAATTATTCAAATACGTACAACACTAAATCGAACCATGTTGGTTCGAATTATGAAGGAGTGCAATTCGAACCAGCTTGATTCGAATTATATTAAAATACACGTTGGCTCATTGCTGAAACGAAATTGAATTTGGCACATTTTGGTTACAAGATTCTTGCTTTGGCTCAATATGATTTTTTGCCCAAATTTTTAGATTAGACTTTATATTAGAGAGTTGTGGGTACAATGCACAAGTAAATAATTTGGCGTGTCGAGTTGGCCTAACTAGATTTTAGGGTTATCTATGACGTCTGCGCTCTTATATTTAAATACATTAATCTTTTATCGTTTATATCTAATTCTAGAAGGTTTCCTTCTGTGTCATTCCATTGAGAGTTGAGACATAGCTTAGAACAGGATGATAATAATTAGTAAGTTCTTAAGCGCAGTGCTTGAAAACTATTTATGTTATTGCTTTTTCCTTTGTGTTCTATTTTTATTTGTTGCAACCATATTTAGGAAATTGCATCATGATCATATTATTGTCTTTGCTCGCATAGTCATCCTCACTCAATAGGATAGATTTAATTTGAATCATAAAGAACACTATTATTCTTTCATAATTCAAATTTCACTATTTGCTAAGATTAACCTCAGCAATTTAACTAACATAAAGATGAAAAGGTATATTAAACTAGTAATTAAAAGAAAAAAAAAATTGAAAGCTGAATTACTATGACAAAAATAACTTTTAGTGACTATTAAATTTTTTTTTACCAGAAATTATATAATTACTACAAAAAAAATTTTAATGATAAAATATAAAATAATTAATATATAATTATCAATAAATATATTAAGAGTAGTGCTACGTATACAAGTCGTTTGGGTTTATAAGTCATACAAGTTGGGTCAAACTATACGCACGCTACTCAACGATTTTCATAGTGTGTTTCGTATTTCTCCTCCTCTTCCTCATTCTTCTTCTCATTCTTCTTTGCGTTTCTCCTCCTTTTTCTTCGCGTGTTTTATCTTCATCGTTGTTGTTTTTTTACTGTTGTTGCTGCATTTTTTTCCTTTTTCTCTTTCTATTGATTTTGCAACATTATATATTTTTTTCTTCTTTGTTTGATTTTTTCTCCCAAGAAGAATTATAAGAAACAAAATAAGAAGATGAGGAAGAAGAAGCAGTAGAAGATGAGGAGGAGGAAGAGGAAGAGAAAGAGTTTTGAATTATGCAGAAGTTATTAGAATAAAAATACACCCAAAATTCTTAAAAATACACCCAAATATCTTCGTGTTACACCCAAATATCTTCGCGTTACATCCAAATTTGCTGTAAATACAGAAAAATGTTTCCTCTAATGCTGCATTTTTTCTTCTTTTTTTCTTATTTCTTTCTTTCTTTTAGTTAAATGAATGTAAGTTCATCCTCTTCCAAATAATTTTGCAGCATTATATGTTCTTTCTTCTTCTTTGTTTGATTTTTTTGTTTTTATTCTTGTTAAGAGAGCAAAACAAGAAGAAACTTAAGAAGATAAAACAAAAAGGAAAAGATGAATAAGAAAAAAGAAGAAGATAGTGATGTTGATGAAAAAAAGAAGCAGTAGAAGATGAAAAAGAGGAAGAGAAAAAGTTTTGAATTATGCAGAATTTATTAGAATAAAAATACACCCAAATATCTTCATGTTATACCCAAATATCTTCGTATTACACCTAAATTTACTGCAAATACAAAAAAATATTTGTTGAGTTAAGAAATTAACTAAATTAAATTATTGATGACAAACATTATTTTTGGGCAAAATAAATAATTAGTGTTAAGTGTTAATAATTATATGTTACTAATTATTTATAAAATTGTTGCAGGCCAAAATTAAATCAAGCAGCCCAAATTGGTATGAAAATAATATAGCAAGGCTAGTGGGTCAATAAACAAGCAAAGTTCAAAAGAAAAAAGCCAAAGGAACCAACGGGCCAAGCAAATCAAACCCGATCCAAGCCCATATCCATAAATCCAAGTTGATCCCACCAAACTTCTCATACAAGATTGAAGTCTTCATTCCCTCTTACTTGCTTTTGCCAAAGCAACGTTCTTCTCCCCTCTGTCTTAGTCAAATCACACACTCAGAAAAGTGAGAAAGAGAAAGAGAAAGCTTCTTCCCCGAGATGATCTTCAAAGAAGTAAGAAAGAGAAAGTCCAAGCTTGAAACACAGAAGTCTAATCAGAAAATTCAAACCAAATCAAGCTTAGGTTAAAGGTAACCCATTTTCTTTTACATGCAACACACTTTCTTCTCTTCATCTTCAACTCTCTGTATCCCCGTTTTGAGCTATATGGAAAAGAGGATTTCTATTCCTCTCTGCTGTATATCCACGGTCTCAAACATGTCTTGGGGACCAAGTTGGTTTTCAAGGGTTCAGATTAAGTTGATCATTGGAAGACTTTTATGGTTGCTGCTTTATGACTTTCGGTCAAGATGAAGAAGTCGGAAGCAAAGTTTCTACTCTGAGGATTAAGGAGAAAAAGTGAGTCTGTGAGTTGGTGAAGCTCAAGGCTCAAGGTGCTGACCTTGGAAGAAGAACCTAGCAACATGCAAGGAGATAAAAGAGGCTTGCTGCTCATTCAGAAGTCAAGGAGAGTAAACCAGAGTTTGAGAATAGTGTTGTGCAAAGAAGTTCCTCTACTTGGATAATGCTTTCTTTCAAAGAAGCATTCGGCCAATACTGAAGAACTGTATCTGAGGTTTGCGAATTTGGTTTTGCACATAGCAAAGAGACTGCTGATGAAGTCAATCTCCTTCATGTTTTACAGATTGTGATGTACTTTTCTATGTTTATCTTTCTATAATTTCTTGTGAGAAAAGGCATTGTGAGAAAGTTCAAGTAAAAGCCATGAGTGGAAAAAGGCTGAGTGATACACTTGAGAGAAAAGCCTAGAGTTATTTTCTGATTTCTTTAGGTTGGTTAAGTGTCTTGTATCTTGTACCTGTGAGGTATCCCTTTCTTAGTTGGGTTAGCACTAAGAGTGAATAGTTTGGTATTAGCATAGCCAATGTCAAGTTAGGTTAGAACTTGAGTGTGAAAGGATTAGGTCAATCATGTGAAATTGGTGTATGTAATACTGTTAACTATAGTGAAAATTCTTCCACTGTTGTGGAGGAGACTGGATGTAGGTTGCATAGCACAAGGCAACCGAACCAGGATACATACTGGTGTTAGCTTTTCTCTTTTCTGCTGTGTTCTGTTTTCTGATATTCATGAGACAAAAATAAATTGTCTCATAAATTTTCGCTGCTGAGTACAAACAGAATCAGAATTGAAAGTTTGTTTTAAAGGGTCATAATAGCAACTCGAAAAGGAAGGCATAGATTCAACCCCCCTTCTCTAAGCCTACCACAACCTTCAATATTTTTTTAATGCAGAACTTTTACATTATATTCAATTCAAACCATCAACAATGAAACATTATTCACCTACAGAATCATAAACTACTAACGAAAAAATTAACTAGAAGAAATTCCAATAAAAAAAAGGAGGAAGAGGAGAAGAAAGAAGTGGTGGTATTGATGATGACGATAACAAAAGAAAAGAAGAAGAAAAGAAGGAGGAGGAGGAGGTGCAAGAAGAAGAAGAAGAAGAAGAAGAAGAAGAAGAAGAAGAATGTGCAGTAAAAAACGTGCAGTAACGACTCAAAATGCGTGAATATAAATGACTTGTAAAGATTTGTACGAAAAAAATACTTATATATATAGAGAATTATTCATATATTAATAGCTATTTTTATTATTGTTAAAAATAAAATAAATAATCTCTAAACAAATTTTAGACAGAGAGAGAGAGACCACATGTACAAGTACAACAGTTCATGTCTTCTACTAACTCCGGAAGACAAGAACTTAGAAAAAGGTAAATAAAATTAAAAACCAACAACAGCAGAAATGTTATGTTGTTAATTATCGCCACACCACATATTATACACAATCTTTTGACTTCTAGGTGGAGAAAGCATTAATTGTAGATGAAGCAAAGCGTAAAATATCATTGACCACTAGTACCTAGAAAAGAATATCTTGACCACTTCAATTGATCTCTGAATGAAGTATAAACCATATACTAGTAATATTGTTCATTATTTTTGTCAAGTATCTAAGTTGATATTAATTCTTTTAATTATTTGATAAGATTAAAAGACACTTTTGTAGCTGTTTTTTAAACCGTGCTTGGAAGTTGGAAGGTACAATATAAAAAAGAAAAATGTGGAGAGAAAATTAAACAGGATCAAGAATTGGTGGATCCCATGTCGAAACTATCTACATATGACGACAAATAAATGAATCCATGGAAAGAGAAGCTAAAAAAGTAAGCTATATATTATTCTGAAATGAAGTGGAGCCAAAGAACAAAGAATAAAGTTCATTAAAGGGTATTATAATTTTGGAGTTGGGCCAGGGATATACACTAAATATTTCAACCAAAAAATAATGACGATCAGATATAATATTTTTAAATAATCTTATGTAACTTGTAACTATTATCATTTTTTA
>NC_029788.2:122639278-122640522 GCF_000816755.2 Arachis ipaensis
ACAATTTCTGTTTATATTGACCAAATAATTGTCACAAATAATTGCTAAAAAGTAAAAATATTAAAAGTTATATACCCCTAAGAATTTCTCAATATTTTTTCTTCTTTTCTAATTAGTAATAAAGGTAGTATGTTTATATTATTGCCATAAAAGGAGATCTGAACCAATAAAATGCAAAATAAAAATTAAAAGAAAATAAAAAAGGATTGAAATTCAACCAAAATAAGTCAAGACTCAGAAAGCCAACACTGAACTGGAAGGAGGGAGTGTCCAAACCGCCAAAAATACATTGAGCAAACAAACTCAGATTGTCTTCTAATAGCGGACAGTATGCACCAACACTAAAAACATGGCACCAACACTATAAATATGTTCACCATAATCTACTAGTACAATAATATGGACAAAGAGAAAGAAAAACCCTTCATAGGTTTCAAATCTAACATCTTATTTAGGTCACATCTACACCAAGGTTAATGACAGGTACAAAATAGATAAGGGAACTTAACATTCAACTTTACTAATAGGATTCAATCCCATAAAAGATCTTGTTAAAAAATAAACACAGACATAAAAAGTTAGGTTTCATATTCACAGAACAAATGCTCAAAGATGAAATTCTATTTTCAAATCTGAATTTCTTAAAGATAAAATCATTTTCCAGCACCTTTGAATTGTAACACAAAAAATCTCTAATTCATAAAGCAAGAATCAAACTATTTAACTTTATGCTATGATACGTTAAATTCTAATTGAAAAAAAATAAAAACTCCTATGAAATTTCCATTAGTCCAACAACTAGCACTAAGCATTCTACTACTTCTCTATTCCCTAATTCCCACTTACATCAAACCCGAAAAACTAAAAATCCTTCCTTTATAACCTTTTCAACACCCCAATAGTCCCAAAATAAGAATTAAAAAGAAAAATCAGATCCCCATGTTTTTTCCTCCTAAAATTAGTGAATAAAATACCCAAATTACCCCTCCCCTCTCCCTTGAAAAAGAGGCATCACCTCCTCCTCCTATCAGCAGCATACTGAGACAGCGGCACCACCTCCTGCAGCGGCGTCGACAGCGGCGTGGGAACCGGCGTCGGAAGCGGCGAGTTCCGGCAAACGGGGCAGGAGCCATTAAGCCTAAGCCAGGAGTCAAGGCAGCAGACGTGGAAATAGTGCCTGCACTCTGGCATCATCCTCAGCATCTCCGAATCCTTGTACTCACACAGACATATGGAACACGTGG
>NC_029788.2:122640669-122641378 GCF_000816755.2 Arachis ipaensis
ACCCCACCGCGCCGCGCTCTTCGTCTCCGTCTTCGTCATCATCGCCTTCTGCGACGAAGATTATTCGCGGGAGAACGACGCCGTCACGGTGGGTGGTGGTGGAGTTGTTATTATTATTGTGAGGGTTGCGGTTACGGTTGCGGTTACAGCAGAGGTAAGAAGATAAGATGAGGGTGGAGAGGAGAACGAGGAAAGCAAGGGCTATGGCTATGGAGTAGCCAAGGCCAAGGTGGTTGAGGAATGATGAGGTTGAAGACATGGACATGGGTTTGAGGAGAGGGAGAAGAAGGAGGAGAAAGCGTTGTTGTGATTCTTTGGTGAATCCATTTGTGAAGAGAGAGAGAGAGAGAAGAGTGAGAGAGAAAGAGAGAGAGCGTGTGGGGATATTTTAAGAGGGGGGAGGGGGGGGAGAGAGTGGTGCATTTAATAGTAAGGTTTATGGGGAGAGGCTCAATGAGATTGAAATCAAAAGCTTTAAATGAGGGAAGGTAGAATGCATTAAATTTGTTGGTAGAGAGAGAGAATAAAGGAAGAGAGAAAGAGTAGTTAACGGCAGAATCCGTTGCCAAAGAGTAATAGCCTCTGCCCTCAGTCGGTCACACATGAACTAAGCTTTAATACTTTAATGTGGGAATTACCAACCCCATTTTATCCATTTCTCAGAATAACAATCTGATTTTTTAAGATAAATAATTTTACTATGTATTTA
>NC_029788.2:122641487-122644051 GCF_000816755.2 Arachis ipaensis
AATTTAAATTTAGAGATAATTAGATTTTTATTTATTTCTGAATCTGACACGTCAGTATCTTTCGTTCAAATTTGACGAAAAAACATCTCTAGGGACCATATTGTGTCACAAAAGTAAAAGATAGGGACCAAAATAAATCGTTTTTATGTTGAGGAGTTATGTTGTCATTCTAAAAAATAGACAAGAGTCGAATTGGTAGTTCATTACACTAAGCTTTAATTGATTTTTTTTTTCCAAATTTGGGTATTTAATGTGCCAAATTATTTTTACAAAGATAATATTTTTTAGTGGTTGAACAATATATTTCTACATATATAAAGTAGGATTTAAATTTTTATTATTTATTTAAATAAATAAATAAACTAACTATTAAACTAATTTAATGCATTTCACAATATTTCTCCCTAAATTTAAAAAGTTTAGTCATATGTGGTAAGTAAGACACGAAAAATTAAAATTTTATGTAAGATATAGTGAAAAGAATAAATTAAATTCTAAAATATAAAATTGAAATAAGTTTGATCATAAGATTTTAAAAATTTATATTAAAAACGGTTGATTTATTTAAAATTATAATATTAAAAATTAAGAGTTAAATCAAAATTTTAATTACTATACTATGAATTCAATAAGAGTTTTAATGGGTGAAAAATTGAAGTTAGTTCAAAATTTTTAAGTTTTTTCATAATAAAAAAATACAATAATTATTTGATCGTACAAAAGTTAAGATTTAATTACTTGCCAACTAAATTTAAAAAGGTGAAAATTAAAGGAACATTTTGAGTGTTGGTTACATTAATTTAGTAATAGTGTCAAGAATTTAAGAAGGATAAAAGAAACATCTAAGTATAATACTAAAATGTTGAAAAAGAATGAGAACAAAAAATATTTGTGTGTGGTTTTGTTTTTGTGGTGTGGAAAAGTGAAGAGGGTGCTAGACTTTGGACCTTTGCACTTTTTGTAGCTATCACAACCATGCTTTCTTTCTCCACTATACATTTTGGGACAGAAATTTGTAGACAACCTTAAAATTAAAATCATATTCATTAATGTTAATATTACTATATTTTAGCATAAATTATATTGGCATGTTTTGACTTTTGAGGTTAAATGAAATTAATACATCATAATAAAGAAAAATTATTTTGAATTTCGTCGGTGTTAGAAAAGAAAAAAGAGTTTAATTTGTACTACTGTATTTTAATTTTATAAAAATCCCTTGTATGTGATGATTTATATCAATCTTTAAATATAATTTGAAAATATAACTACATAGGCATAAAAATAACTACTTTTATTAGTGTAATAACCTATAATGTATGCCAATGTGTAATAGTTCAAATGGCATAGTCTCCCCATACTCAATTAAGAGGTTGCAGGTTCGAGTCTCCTATCTTTGGTTAAAAAAAAAAATGTAATGTATGTCGCCATAATTTGAGTTCATATAATCTTTTAAGGTTTTTTATAGCCACGTTGATTTTAGTTTTTTTTAAGAAAAAATATGATGATATTAGATATAAACACTTATTTGGTAAAAAAAAAAACAAAAAAAAACACAGCCAGCTACAAAGTCCTATTCGACCTACTTTTGATTAAGATTTGAACTATATAATTGTTCTTTTAAAAAAGATTTTTCTCTTTAATCAAATTCAATATAGATTGAATTATTTGTATTATTAAACATTTTTAATTTTGGTAAAATGACAAAAATATTCAATAGTATCTTTGAAAATTTATCACCTGCCTACAAATTTCTTTGATTTTGATTCTTTTCAAAGGAAATAACATGAGAAAATAGCCAGTATGATCTCTGAAATTATATTCGAGGTTTAATTTAATATTTGAAATTTTAATTACTTTAATTTAGTTCCTATTGAACAGTTAATGTTGTAATAATAAACTTCCTATTGAGCATTTTTTTTCCAAATATTACTCTATTTTAATTAAATTCAAATTCATTGAATCCTAAATTAGAAATTAATTTTATTCCCGTTTAATTTTTTGACACGTTGAGAAAACTAGTCAATTACAACACTCCTTTTTTTAAGATTCCTAGCTTTCATTTGTTCTCTTTCTTGTTTTGCCTTATTTATACATTAAAATAATAATGAAACTAGAAATTAAATATGTAATGGTTGTTGGTGGTGGTGGCAGAGGTTACAAATTGAGAGGTACAATGAAAAAGGGTAGGAGTGCATGTTGTTCCATTGTTGGTGCTTGCAAATGCCACAACCTTCAAATGAGAAAATAAGAAGGTTTGGTGGTTGTTGGTGGTGATGGTGGTGGTGGGGATTGAAAGCGAGTGTTGGACAAATTGGTTCACATTCATTTATGTTGATTGGATATATAATGCTACCTAGTTTAGCTATCCATTTTTGTTGCTACATTATCATTGATTTTAGATCTATATCTTTTTAGTTCACATACTTGGTAGGGTATTAGACTATTATTTTCTATGATAAAAAAATTTGAGTGTTAATAATTTGAATTATAGATTAATTTTATATCATTAGGAATTTGGTTAGTTTAATAAAAAAATTTAATAGACTATATATCCAAAATAA
>NC_029788.2:122644328-122661194 GCF_000816755.2 Arachis ipaensis
ATT
Organism: Arachis ipaensis; assembly: GCF_000816755.2. Lineage (NCBI taxonomy): Eukaryota > Viridiplantae > Streptophyta > Magnoliopsida > Fabales > Fabaceae > Arachis > Arachis ipaensis. Next base: position 122,644,332 of record NC_029788.2, read on the forward strand.
ATTTAAATACTATAAAATAATTTCTATGTTGGATTTTCAATGGTCATTCACATTTACACTAAAGGATTTTTTTTTTTTGTTGGATTTTGAAAAATAAAAGAAAATTTAGAAATTAATTTAAAAACATCCTACACGCACACTCACTAAAAGTGACACACCAGAGAATAACACATGCATTGATGCCCTTACATGGGACCTACCTAATCTTCATTAGGTCGTTGACTTTCAGAGATGAACTGGTTGACTTAAATGTCAAAAGAAATTCGGGACTTGGCCCAATGAACAAACAAACTTAACCCGATAAAGAAATTAGAAAAAAAGAAAAAACAAAAATAAGTAGTTAGTTTATTCTACTTAAACAAGTGTTGAAATTTAAATATTGTATTGTATATATAGTAACTCATTAATTAGTGACAAATTTTTAAATAGAACTCAAATCTGTAATGTATATATTAATACTTGATCTGCTAGACTGTAACGGTGAAATATTGTGAAAACAAAAAAATTCAACAAAGATTTAAAAATATATATTTTAAGTTAGATTTTTAAAATTATAACTCTTTTAAAATTTTACTGTTTTATTATTGTTGGTGGGTTTCCAATTAAGTAGGGCCACAAGTTAAAAATAAAAAAAATAAAATAAAAGAAAGAAGTGGCTAAAAGCCACCAGAGAGAGAAACTTCTTTCAATTTTTGAAAGAAAGCGAACGAAACAGAACGCTTCGACAAAAAGAAGAAGAAAAACTAAGGAAAAAGGGCATGCCATTTTGATCTGATTAAATTGGTAAACTTATTCCATTTCTTATGAAATTTGAGATGTTATTTCTGGAGTAGAGATGAATATTAGGATATAACTTACTAGTTGTATTGCCTTTTTGTGTGATTTGAGATACCCACTTTTGTGAAAAGTTTATGTTGATTCCATCAGTTTTGATAATATATTTTGTTGATTGTTGAGATGTCCTAGTGCTACTAGGAAGACTGATTGTGTACCCATTATTTTGATAGTGGAAGTTTTTACTAGACCAAGTCCCATGAGTTTTTTTCCTCTTTTTGGGAGTTTTCCTATGATAAAATTCTAGTATTTCATTATTTAATTTCTGCCATTATATTTGCTGTTTGGAGTATCTTTGGTATTGCCTATTTAATCGCACATGTTGTGAAAAAATTATTTTTGGTGCTTTCGCTGTTAGATTGGTTCTTATCGAACTTCTGTTTTTTCAACAAAGAGGTATCTAGAGCTTTGATTGTTTATCTCTGTGCTGATTAAATTCAGAAAAATAATCATGAGCCAAATATGGTCAAATTAAATTTCAAAAATTATTAAATTTGAAAGACCCTCATGAAAGATATGTTGTATAACAAGAACTTGTATGATCCTGTGGAGGGAGATAAATTCAAAGGTACTAAATCTTGTTGAATGGAAGAAGTTGAATCGGAAGGCAGTTGCTTTGATTAGGCAATGGTTCGATCTTAGCATGTATCTACATGTTGACACCGAAACGAATGTCGAGAAGATGTGAAAGAAATTAAAGGAGTTATATGAGAGGAAGAATGTGCAAAACAAAGCATTCTTGATTAGAAAGCTTGTCAATATGAAGTATATTGAAGCTAAATTAATGCCGGAGCACTTGAGCATTTTCAAGAGACGGTGAACCAATTGATAAATAATGAAATCACTTTGAATGATGAGTTGCAAGCCTTGTTGTTGTTGAGTTCTTTGCCTGATAGTTGGGAAGTTCTGGTTGTGACACTGACTAACTCAGCTCCAAATGAAAAGTTGACGTTAGCAATGGTTAAAGAGAGCATGTTGAATGAAGAAGCCAGAAAAAGAGAGTGAGGTTTGATTAATGCCTCCTCCCAGTCAGAAGCACTTGTTTCAGAGTCATGGGAGAGAAGTCAACGTAGAAAATTTCAGAGTTCTGTGAGGTCAGAGAGTCGAAGTAAATCAAGAGTAAAGTACAAGCCAAGAAAGGAGTTCATTTATCACTATTGTGGCAAGTCGGGGCGTATCAAGAGGTATATTAGTTCTTGAAAAGAGAACAGTCAAGGAGGAAAACGAAGACAAAGGTAAAGATAATGATAAAGAAACTACTGCTATTATTTATGAAGATGTTCTTATCACATATGATGAAAATTATGTGAATCTTGTCTGTGATGATTCTACTTGGATTATAGACTCTGGTGTCTCATGTCATGTCACTCCGAGGCGTGAATTTTTCACTTTCTATACTGCTGAAAATTTTGGCAAGATCAAATTAGGAGATAAAGGAGTGTGTGTCATTAGTATGGGTGTATATGGTTTAAACCAACATGAGATGCAAGTTGCAGTTAAAGAATGTTAGGCATGCGTCAGATATGCAGTTCAATCTTATTTCAATGAAGACATTGGATCAAGAGGGGTATTACACTTCCTTTGGTAGTGGAAAATGCAAGATTACCAAAGGGGCACTCATTGTTGCTAAAGAAAACAATAGTCTCACTACTCTCTACCGGTTACAAAAAAAGTTGTGCAAAGAAAAGGCGAATGTACCTAATGATTCCTCTTCTGATTTGTGGCATATACGTCTTGGTCACTTGAGCGAGAAAGGACTAAGCATCTTAGTCAAGAAGCACTCACTTCCCGTGAAAGATACAACTTTAAATACTTGTATTCATTGTTTTGTTAGAAAGCATGCTAGAGTATCATTTCATAGTTCTGGACCTCATAGGAGATCACATATTCTAGATTTATTTCACACTGATGTTTGCACTATGGATGCTAAGACACTAGGTAGCGCATCATACTTTATTACTTTTATTGATGATTATTCTCTAAAAGTGTGGATTTTTATTTTGAAATCTAAAAGACCAGGTGCTCGGTATCTTCAAACACTTTTATGCAAGTGTTGAAAGAAAAACAGAAAGAAAATTGAAATGTGTTCGAGCAGATAATAGTGGTGAATACAGGGGTCCATTTGAAGAATATTGTAAAGGACATGGGATCAAGTTTGAGAAGACAGTTCCTAAGACTCCTCAACATAATAGAGTTGCAGAGAGAATGAATCGCACTATCAATGATAGAGTCAGGTGTATGCTCTCTCATGCAAAGTTGCCTAAATTCTTTTGGGGTGAAGCAATGAGGATTGCAGTAGATTTAATCAACCTTTCTTCTTGAGTTTCACTAAATGGTGATGTTCCAGAAAAATTTCGGAGAGAAAAAGATGTCTCTTATAGTCACTTGCGAGTGTTCGGCTGTAGGACTTTTGTTCCCATTCCAAGAGATGAAAGGTCCAAACTTAATAGAAAGTCAAAGTAGTGTATCTTCATGGGTTGTGGTCACGAAGACTTTGGTTACATATTATGGGATCCAGTGAACAAGAAAATAATTAGAAGTCGAGATGTGATTTTTCTTAAAGACCAAACTATTGAAGATTTTGAGAAAACAGACAAACCAACAATAACTGTTAGGCGTTCTGCTGATGATGAACCTGGTCCTTTCACTAGACCTCCTGTTGATGGAAGAGATGTACAAGTTGATAATGATGGTGATGATTTGCATGATGAACCTACACCTGAACCTGAGGTGTTAGATACAGAAGTTCCACCAGATATTGAAGTTTCACCTAAACCACCAATTGAGCATGAATTTAGAAGATCTACTAGAGAGCGTCATCTCTCTCAGAAATACTATCCTCATGAGTATATAATGAACACTGAGATTGAAGAGTTAGAGAGCTACTAGGAAGCTATGTCTAATGACCATAAGGAAGATTGGTTGAAGGCCATGCAAGAAAAAATGAAATCCTTGCATGAGAATCATGCGTTTGAATTGGTGTTGCTATCGAAGGGTAAGAGAGTATTTAAGAATAAATGGTTGTTCAAATTAAAAGCTCAATTGGTTGTGAAAGGCTTTGAGCAAAAGAAAGGTATTGATTTTGAGGAGATTTTCTCTTCAGTTGTAAATATCTCCTCTATTCAAGTTGTGCTTGGATTGATGGCTAGCTTGAATTTAGAGGTTGAGCAGCTTGATGTGAAGATTGTATTCCTTCACGGTGACATAGCTAGATAAAAAAATTTATATGGAGTAACCAGAAAATTTTAAGGTTAAAGGAAAGGAGCACCTTGTATGCAAGTTGAAGAAGAGCTTATATAGGTTGATGCAAGCGTCAAGGCAGTGGTACACGAAGTTTGATTCCTTCATGGAAAGTCATGGGTATAGTAAGACTTCTTCTTATCATTGTGTGTATGTTAAAAAATGTTCTGATGGTGATTTTATAATTCTCTTGCTTTATGTTGATAACATGTTGATTGTTGGTCATGACACTAAGAAGATTGAAAGTCTTAAAAAAGACTTGAACCGATCCTTTACTATGAAAGATTTGGGTCCTGCAAAGAAAATCCTTGGCATGAGTATCTGTAACACTCTCACTATCAGAAGTCACGCTTCCGGCTGCACTACTCTGATAGCAAGAAGTATTACGACTACTTTACATACTAAATACTACAATAGGAGCCTGTGACTCGATACTGTATCGCTGATTTCTTGAAAACCGGAAATAAATATTTTATTTTAAGAAAAATACAAGCAGGCATAGATTCATATACAAGACTCCTTACTTAATAACTCAATATAATATACGTATAAAACATACAATTCCTATCCCTCTTACAAACTTGTAATAACAAAGACGAGGGGAGAAAATAATCTAATTAATACAACAACATATAAACCAAACGTAGTATAACTCTTCTTAATGCTTCTTCATCTGGTTCCTGAAAAGGTAAAGCTGTAGGAGGTGAGAACCTAACCACATGGTCTCACCACAGAGTTTCAAAGTTGTCATAAGAAGATATTTAACAAGAAAATTATTTTCAAGCTCAGTGATTATCATTGTCTTATGAATCTTTAAAAAACCAATAGGTAATTGTTCAAAACCTTTTCAAAGAAATAATGTTCAATCTTTCAGAAATCCGAAACCTTTCCTTTCTTATAAGAAAATCTCAATCAAAAACCAACCACACAATCAAACAACACAGTCATTAATTCAGCACCAAAGTTCATTCTCAAATGTAGCACGCTAGAACAAACACAGGCAAGACAGACAAGGAAAGTACAAGTAGGTATCAGTTACAGCAAATAGCTCAAGTAGCAGTTAAGAACAGTTTAGCAATTAGGCAAACCAAAACAAGTTCAAACCCAAGCAAAGCATACAAATGCATATGATGCATGCTTGTCCTATGGCTGATGAGGCTCATCTGTCGGTTATCCAGCCAACCCGACAAGTCTGAATTGTCCTTAGACTGTCCCCCGACGTGCATCCCCAAGAGTCTATGCATAGCTTTTTCTCAAATAATCAATATTGCTCAATAGGGTAACATTCCTGGGAATTTATATAGTGCCCAGTCACACTTACGTCGTAGGGTCAACAGAGTATCGAGTTTTCAACCTGGTACACGTGGTGGCAAGCCACGACACTTAATCCAGGGAACCTCGTATCTCAGATATTTAAAATTCATAAGCCATATGAATAATTCAAAGATCATATCTCAACATTCTCAACGTCATAATCATTCATCAATCCAAATCTCATTTCCAAATTCATTCAAAAACCATATTTCAAAGAAAATCCTCATCAATCCTCATCATCTTTTTTTCCATCCCGTTCATTAACAATCCCAATTCAAAACACAATTCTTTCTTTGATAAATAAATCAATCTTAAAACATATAATGTTTAAAAACAAATCTTTCTGATTAGTTACTTCAAATAAAACTTCAAATTTTATAAAATTTCAACAGCATCTCCTCTAAAACTTGGACACTGCCACCTTTTTTGGGTCCCAACCAAACCAAACCAAACGCCTGTTAATCAGTCAAATCACTTTCAATAACCATTATGACAACAACACTCAATCCAAGGAAATTGCAAAATCCAGAATTCAATCAACTAATCCTATAAATCGCAATTTAAATCGATTTCAACCAACAGCATCAATCAATAGTTAAGAATTCTCAGTCTTCTCAAACAGTTTCAAACCAAACCATTCCTCAAACACTTTTCGAATCATTTCCAAAATAGCAAATCATTCTCAATAAATAACCCGTTTTCAAATATCAAGTCCTTTCCAAATTTATTTTAAAATCAAATTCAAATATCAATTCGGGTTTAATATCAAATCAAATTTCAATATTAAATTTTTTCTAAAATCAAACCGTTTCCAAAATTAACCTAAAAGGCAATAATAAATCTTCTCTAATAATTCAAGAAAAACCACTTTAATAACATCAATCAATTAATTCAAATATCCAACTTTCTCAATTGATCAGTTTATCAATCAAACTAATAATCCCATTCATCCAAAACAACTCAATTCAATTTATAAGACTTACGAAATCATAAAAATATATCTTACGCACTAATATTGATTTATAACAACTCTAGAAGGTAAAACAAGTTTAAGAAAAGAGCCCCTACCTCGACTAGCTGAATTCACATAGGTTAAACATGATAACTCCCTTCCACTTTTGTTAATTTTAGCAGCGGCAGCAACTCTAATAGCTTGCCGCTGTTGCTGGTGCCAGAAACCGCCTTTCAAGCCTGTGTCTGTTGGTAATCCTAACCCTGCTGAATGGTTTGGTTTGAAACTATTTGAGAAGACTGAGAATTCTTAACTATTGATTGATGCTGTTGGTTGAAATCGGTTTAAATTACGATTTATAGGATTGGTTGATTGAATTATGAATTTTGCAATTTTCTTGGATTGAGTGTTGTTATGATAATGGCTATTGAAAGTGATTTGACTGATTAACAGGCATTTGGTTTGGTTTGGTTGGGACCCGAAAAGGGTGGCAGTGTCCAAGTTTTAGAGGAGATGCTGTCAAAATTTTATAAAATTGGAAGTTTTATTTGAAGTAACTAATCAGAAAGATTTGTTTTTAAATATTATATGTTTTAAGATTGATTTATTTATCAAAGAAATAATTGTGTTTTGAATTGAGATTGTTAATGAACGGGATAGAAAGAAAGATGGTGAGGATTGATGAGGATTTTTTTTTGAAATATGGTTTTTGAATGAATTTGGAAATGAGATTTGGATTGATGAATGATTATGACGTTGAGAATGTTGAGATATGATCTTTGAATTATTCATATGGCCTATGAATTTTAAATATCTGAGATACGAGTTTCCCTGGATTAAGTGCCGTGGCTTGCCACCACGTGTACCAGGTTGAAAACTCGATATTCTGTTGACCCTAAGACGTAAGTGTGACCGGGCACTATATAAATTCCCAGGAATGTTACCCCCATTGAGCAACACTGATTATTTGAGAAAAAGCTATGCATAGACTCTTGGGGATGCACGTCGGGGGACAGTCTAAGGACAATTTAGACTTATCGGGTTGGCTGGATAACCGACAGATAAGCCTCATCAGCCATAGGACAGGCATGCATCATATGCATTTGTATGCTTTGCTTGGGTTTGAAATTGTTTTGGTTTGCCTAATTGCTAAACTGTTCTTAACTGCTACTTAAACTATTTGCTGTAACTGCTATCTACTTGTGCTTTCCTTGTCTGTCTTGCCTGTGTTTGTTCTGGCGTGCTACATTTGAGAATGAACTTTGGTGCTGAATTAATGACTGTGTTGTTTTATTGCGTGGTTGGTTTCTGATTGAGATTTTCTTATAAGAAAGGAAAGGTTTTGAATTTCTGAAAGATTAAACATTGTTTCTTTGAAAAGGTTTTGAACAATTACCTATTGGTTTTTAAAAGATTCATAAGGCAATGATAATCACTGAGCTTGAAAACAATTTTCTTGTTAAATATCTTCTTATGACAACTTTGAAACTCCGTGGTGAGATCATGTGGTTAGGTTCTCACCCCCCTAATGCTTTACCTTTTCAGGAACCAGATGAAGAAGCATTAAGAAGAGTTATACTACGTTTGGTTTATATGTTGTTGTATTAATTAGATTATTTTCTCCCCTCGTCTTTGTTATTACAAGTTTGTAAGAGGGATAGGAATTGTATGTTTTATACGTATATTATATTGAGTCATTATGTAAGGAGTCTTGTATATGAATCTATGCCTTCTTGTATTTTTCTTAAAATAAAGTATTTATTTTCGGTTTTCAAGAAATCAGCGATACAGTATCGAGTCACAGGCTCCTATTCTAGTATTTAGTATGTAAAGTAGTCGTAATACTTCTTGCTATCAGAGTAGCACAGCCGGAAGCGTGACTTCTGATAGTGAGGGTGTTACAGTATCACTCGTGACAGGAAGAATGAGAAACAGTGGTTGTCACGGCAGAAGTATATTGAGAAGGTTTTAGAGAGGTTTTGTAACACCCTAACTACCAAAGCTCACGCTTCCGGCTGCGCAACTCTGATAGTTCGGACATTACGACGACTCGTATACTATTTAATACTAAAATATGAGCCTGTTTAAAACTTTAAAACGCAAAACCAATCCAAAAACACTTTTGCTATGCAACGTACATCCATACATATAATACAACTTACAAAAAACTCTCAAAGAGTACATACATATCTATATGTATATATATAAAAATAATATTACAAGCATTATCCAATACAATTCCTATCTCTCTTACAGAATATATAAAGGTAAAGGCGATGGTACAATAAATAATAATCTAAAGTAATACAGAGCATCTCAACAATAACTAAATAAGCTCTTCGTGACTTCTGCGTCCATATCCTGAAAGGAAAAAATTGTAGGGGGTGAGAACATCATCTTCGAAAGGGTTCTCAGTAGAGGGTTTTTGGGAATTACTGTAATAGGATACGTGAAGGCAAATCGTACCAGTGATTAATAACTGTCTTATGCCTCTTTTCAAAAATAACGGTTTACAATAAAAGTAAAGTCGGAAATCTTTTCTGAAAGAAGAACCGTTCAATTCTCAAAAACTCAAAAGCCTTTCAAAAAAGTTTATCTATGCTGAACCAAAGTAGCCTTTCATATTTTTCCAAACCAGAAACACAAAACCGAAACCAACCATCGGTCCATCTCATTCCAACCACGGCCTTAGGCCCAAACACTCCAACCAACAACCAATCACCACAGTCCAACAGAGTCTCAGTCGCAAACACAGATAGGAAGATTCAAACACAAACAAATAGTTATTACAAGTAGAACAATTAGCAATTAATCACAAGTAGTCACAAAGACAAACCAAGTACAATATGCACACCCAAATAATGTCACATAGATGCATATGATGCATGCCTGTCCTAGTGGCTGATAATATCATATGTCGGTTATAAAGCCAACCCGAGAAGTCCTGGTACCTAACCATTGGACTGTCCCTCTGTCACGCATCCCCAACTCGAGTTATTCTCGATCATCATCGTGATCATAATCATAATACATATCCAACATCCTCACTGGTTTATATTCACGGGAGCGAGCTCATCTAGAACTTTCACAGTATCCAGCCACACTTACGACATAGGATCAGCAGAATCTCGAGTCTCCACTTGAAGCACATGGTGGCTAGCCACTGCTTTCTTCCAGAAAAACTTGTGTCTTCGATAGTGAAAGTGCAAATCACAGTATTAATTATTATATTCGTTTAATCTTCTTCTTTTCTCCATTGTGAAGCATACATGGGTATATATCATGAGTTCATAGAATAAAAACCATGCACTCATTCTAGTGCTCACTTCTTTATATGTAATAATGCGATATCAAAGAGTTACTCCTTGTCATTAAATAATATAAAATTGAGTGATCAAAAGAATATAATATTTGAAGTGAACATCGGGGTTTCTGTTGGCAAAAATAAAATATGTGGAGCCAACTTTGCTTCGTTTATGACATTTATTATTATTACTTCTCAAAGAAAGAGGAAGGGGTTGTGTATATATAATTATATATATCTCTTCAGCTCAATTAACTTCTCTATACCAATTAAAGAATATTTTTATGTTAATGTGTTATATCATATAAAGATTTTAAACAAAATTAATATACCTTCTAAAAATTGATATCACTTAACTTGAAGGTAACAAACAAAGGCAATTATAATTTATGGGATCAATAAATCATTGAAACCTACACCTAAATGGCTGAAAAAATGGTGTAGCACACTGCACAGGTTGTTCTTTCTTTACAATATTATATGTTTCCCATCAAATGATGACAGACAAAAACTGAGTACAGGCTCTGAATTGGATGCCATTGAAGTATCTTTGTATTATATATATGAATTTAGTTATGCAATCACTGAATATGATGCGTATTTATGGGAGGAAATTATTTCTACTTATTTTGTCCTATTGTTATATTTATATTTATTTTGTCCTGTTATTATATAATTAAGGAAAAAAACGTGAGGGTGAAATATATTGTGTAGTGAATTCTTGAATTGAATATGTTATTCTCTAACAGATTGTATTTGTAACACTCTACTGAACTTTATATTTAATCCGTAAAATAGAGGTAGTGTGATATTACGACCTCCATCGTAAAATGTATATATATAATAGCAGAAAGATTATAATATACTAGGAGCCTTGAAGAATAGATGAAATAAAAATCGCGAAATAAAAACGCAATGCTCAGGAAACGAGTTAACTTGCGTGCTAAGAAAATTATAACTATCAAATATAAGATAATAAAAGTAGAAATAAAGTGCCAAAGGTATAAAATAACAAGCTCCTAACTCAACCCGCGAAGTCAAGGCTGTCCGGAGAATATTTACACACACACACACACACACACACATATATATATATATATATATATATATATATATATATATATATATATATATTCAAAACCCAAATGTACATAAACAAAACCTCTAGGAGGATCAAAAGGAACAAGTTATGCGGAGAAAAAGCTAAGTACATATATATACATCACTTTACAACAAAATAACCTGATAACCACTTTGCTTCAAAAATCCAGACGCCTAACGAGGTGTCTCTCGACCTGTATTTGAAAAACAACAACATAGTACGTGGTGAGAACCAGAGGTTCTAAGTATGGTAAAGGTGCCACACACATAAGATATAAGGTCCTGGCAATGCCAAAGGCAATCCTAGAACATTGACACTCAGATTGTAGAGCTTAAAGTATTAAATAGAAGCCATAAAAGGTGGTTTTCTAAGAGTATCTAAGCGTAACTTAACTTAATCTTAAATCTAAGTCCCATACTGCCATTCCTCCATACCTCTATCTCCGTCAGCATTTCACAGATAAATAAACAGATAAAGGCAAGCACAAGAATGTTACAAATATTGCAGGTAACAGATATACATTTAGCATGGCTAGTACACTTAGGCACACCCAGTTAATGCACAAACAAGTAATTCAAATAGTATGCACATGATGCATGCCTGTCCTATGGCTGATGAGTTTCATCTGTCGGTTATCAAGCCAACCCGATAAGTTCGGTTTACTAAACCATTGGACTGTCCCCTGACGTGCATCCCCATGAGTCTATGCATAGCTTTTTCTTATATATATATCAAATCGCTCAATGGGGGTACCATTCTCGGGAATTTATAAGTGCTCGGTTACCCTTACGTCGTAGGGTCAACAGAGTATCAAGTTTTCAACCTGGTATACGTGGTGGTAAGCCACGGTACTTTATCCAGGGAATCTCGTATCTCAGATCATTTAATCATTCAAGCCAAGTATCATACATGATCATTCATTTGATTATCAAGCCAAGTATCATACATAATCATCTGTAACATTTCATAATCAATTCATCACTTTTCAGCTTTACTTCACCTCTAAGTTATCTCCTTTTCCAAACTTCATCTGATTATAAGGCTTAATTCTATTATTTATGACTAAAGGAATGAAAATAAAGGTTTAAAAGTTTGAAATAGAATTTAAAACCCAGAAAAATCATGTTTACTGAAAAAGGGGCCACACATACGCGTGGGAGTGTAAAAATGTAGCTCGCGCGCGCATCACTTTGTCATGCGTACGCGTAGGTGGTTACTTTATGTCACGCGTACGCGTGGACATGCTTGCTAACTCCTTACGCATACGCATAGATCCAGACGTATACGCATTGCCAAAATTCTATGCCACGCGTACGCATGAGCCACGCCTACACGTGGACGCGCGTTCTTTAAAAAAAATCAGATTCAGTAGCCGAGCTGCAGAATTGGAGAAAAACAGTTTTTGGACATAATCTTTCAACACCCATAACTTCTTTGATTTAAAATATTTTTCACCCGTTCTTCGAATGGCATAAACTTTATGAACCCAATTTTCACTCTAAAATAAGTTGAAAGCAAATTGAGTGTTTGAAAGTCAAGTTATAGCCCGCCGAAATTCGGACAAAAACCAACTTTTGCAAACTCTTTAACCTTATTTTCAATCAACATTTTCATTCCATTCTTTACCCAACCTACCAATACCAATCCAAATGCCAACAACAAAACTCAACATAGCTCTACACCATTTCATCAACCATCATTCAATAACCTTATACGATTTCATATTTCAACAACTCGATCATGTTTTCCTTCAATATACTTGCAATAATATCATCAATAACTCAATTATGTTTCTTTCTAACATCAATATAATAACAATCTCCACCACTTAATTAAATTACCAATTATCTAACAAGCACCAAACCAAACATGTTCATAACAAGTCACTAAACATTAAATATACTTCTGTATTCCAATTTATCCTATGGTCATCTAACCTAAGTTTTCACAGAACATTATATATTAAATACAAGAAACCTAAACCATACCTTGGCCGATTCCCACGTATTATCCAAGGCAATTTTACTAAAAAGAACACAGCCCTCAAAAGCCCAATAAAATAGCTTCCTCCAGGTTCCGACATTTACAATTTCAAGCTCAAATTATTTATTCACAACCTAATACACATTTATAACACATATATACCCAATTTAATACTCAAAACATAAATTAAGTAATTTAAATCGAATTTATGGTATCTTCACCTTACCTAAACTTCATATAAGTAAGAGTGAACGTTTTCCTCGAGCTAATTGGATCCTAAAATATCAAAAAACAAATAAATTCAATACCCCTACAATATTTTCAAAAATTGGGGAAATGAGTGGCTGAGAGTGATTAATAGCTTACCTATAAAATTGTTTCGGTAGAAACGTAGAGCTCGACGTGGTGGACGCGTGGTCGCAAACGGTACGACGATCGGAGCTCGGACGGAGAAGTTACAGAATTTTGAAATCACCGTAAGAGGGTTGGGGAATTTTCGTTTCTCTTCTCCCTTGAAAGCTTTCAGCTTCGTTTCTGCTGAATGGGAGAAAAGAAATGGCTTCGGTCTTCTTAAGTGCTAGACCGGTTGGATTCACGGGTTCGGTTTAGATCCAGTTCAATTGGTTCGATTCGTTCGGTCTAATTTTGGACCCTTTTTTTTTAAATTAGTGTCAAAATTCTCGTTTCGATGAGCTCTATCCTAATTTAATATAATATTCATGTTTCTAACCTTCTTTATTAAAAATTAATTTATCGACTAATTATTTACTAATTTAACGGAGTTTACAGTATTATTTCAAGGATAAAATAAAAAATGTCCATAGCTAGGACGATAGTACATATATAAAATAGAGTTCTCTCACGGCCAACTCGAAAAAGTAGAGCGAAAACAATCCATTTTTAATTTTTTTTGTCGAAACATATTTTTCATAAACTACTTTTAATATAGTTATTTATTGTTTAAATTATTTTTTAAAAAGAGTTTAATTAAACTGTTTACCCAAACTAAACTTTAATGTTTCAATTAATTCACGTCATCTTTCATTTTATATCTTTCCAGTCTCACTAAAATTAAAAGAAAATGCTATAACTTTTGGATATTAACGTGTGTTACGACCTGGCCCAAACTCTCTGCTGGCTTGGGCCGACCCGAGCTCCACCTGACCCGGGCGGTCAGGGATAGGACGCTCCATCGCCGACCCGGACACGTGTCTGCAACAGCTCACCCACAGCTGTGAAGGGAGCGTCTCGGGAATAGTGGGCCTGCCTTCACAGGGCCCACCTCTGACAATATATAAGGGGAAGATTGGCTCTTCCCCCGAGGTACGTCACATATCACATCACCCTTTCCGCCTGCACATTTACTGACAAGGGCGTCGAAGTGTCTTTGCAGGTGGCACCCCCCTTTCACACAAAGTACTCGGGACCTCGCACACCTCTGACCGGCAGTCCACGACCTGACGAGCCCCCACCATCTCCCAGGATCATCACCCAAATCGACCGGTAACCGACTTACCGAACATTGGCGCCGTCTGTGGGGATCGTCCATGGACTTCGTGCTAGTCGAAACAGAGACAGGCCGCGAGGCCGTGCCCGGAGGCGACACCGCCGGGACGGGAACCCGACAACATCCAAGGTCACCCCCAAGGGACGCAACCCAGTCGCATGAGAGACACCCCTTTGGGGGGACCGGAGACAACCACGCCAGAATAATGCAAGAGCTACGCCACAGGATGCAAGACTTGGAGCGCCGGCTAGCAGATAGGGAACGCGACCAACACACCCCAGAGCAGAGTCACTCCCGCTCTCGCTCCAGGAGTCGCTCCAGACGCACGCCTAGCCCCCAAGCTGAATCCAAAAGCACCGGGGGGAGAGGGCGCGCGAGAAGATGTCGTGACCCCGTCATTTACGCCAGACGTGAGGGGCGGCGTACCGGGAACCGCAGAGACGAGGACACTCGTCGGGAAAGCGACGAGGGAAGAACGACGGGAACACGGGGACCCGTAATAATGGGAGCGACCCCATTCCACCGTTCTATACTCGAAGTCCGGCTGCCAAAACATTTTGACAAGCCAACGGACATGAGGTACGATGGAACGCAAGACCCGCTGAAACACCTCACGGCTTTTGAGGCCAGGATGAACCTAGAAGGAGTGGGAGATGAGGTAAGGTGCCGTGCTTTCCCGGTCACCCTAGCGGGGCCTGCAATACGGTGGTTCAATAACCTCCCATAGGGCTCGGTGACCCAATTCTCTGACATCAGCCACGCCTTCCTGGCTCAGTTCACGACCAGGATCGCCAAAGCCAAGCACCCGATCAACTTGCTGGGAGTAACCCAGAGAGCCGGGGAGCTGACCAGGAAATACCTAGATCGTTTCAACGACGAATGCTTGGAAATTGATGGGCTGACGGACTCGGTGGCGAGTCTGTGCTTAACGAATGGGCTCCTGAATGAAGACTTCAGAAAGCACCTTACCACGAGGCCGGTATGGACCACGCAGGAGATCCAGTGCGTGGCTAAGGAGTATATTAACGACGAAGAAGTCAGCAGGGTCGTGGCTGCCAATAAACGGCAACCCCCCTACAACCAAGCCTGACACTACGAGGGTGGAGAAAAACAGAAGGAACACGCCAGGGACGGCGGTCCGAGCAAGGCGCCAAAGCTGTTTCCCCGAGTCGGAAAATTCACCAACTATACCCCCCTCACGGCTCCAATCACGGAAGTTTACCAACAGTTAGCCGAGAAAGGGATACTATCGAGACCCCGACCTCTGAAGGACAGGACGGGGGGAAACAAGAGCCTTTACTGCGAATATCACAAGGGATACGGGCACAAGACCCAAGACTGCTTCGATCTAAAGGATGCCCTGGAGCAAGCAATCAGGGATGGAAAGCTCGCCGACTTCTCCCACCTCATAAGGGAATCGAGGAGACGGAATCGGGATCAAGATAGCAAGGACAGGTCCAGGGCGACAAGACGACATCAAGAACCCGAGGGGGACGACCACGGTCTCACGGTGGTGAACGTAGTAACAGCGAGGAATTCCGCCCCGAGGTCGAAATCGGCGCAGAAAAAAGACGCCAAGATCCTGGCGGCCTCCTCCTCATCCGCTAGAAATTCCCGGGGACTCCCATCAATCTCTTTCGGCACCGAGGACCAATGGTTCGATGAGGTACTGGAAAGTCCCCCCATGGTTATCACGGCCAGAGTCAGAACCGGACTCGTCAAACGGATCCTAGTAGACACGGGAGCGGACTCGAACATCATGTTTTGCAACGTTTTTGATGCCTTGGGACTGCGTGATGCCGATCTGGCGACCCACCAGCACGGCATGGTAGGGCTGGGAGACCACTTCATCAAGCCAGATGGGATCATCTCACTCCCGACCTCCCTGGGACAAGGACAGAGGCGAAGGATGATAATAGCCGATTTTGTTGTCTTACGAGACTCCACAGCTTACAATATCATCCTGGGCAGAAAAACCATCAACGACCTTGGGGCGGCGATCAGTACGAAGCTGCTCGTAATGAAGTTTGTTACTGATGACGGATCCGTAGGATCCATCAGAGGAGACTTAGAAACGGCAGTCGCTTGCGACCACGCCAGCCTCTCTCTCAGGAAAAAGTCCAAAGAAGCAACGGGGGTTTTCCTTGCCGACCTGGACGCCAGGATAGATGAGCCAGAAGGGGACTTGGAAAAATTTAGGGTCGGTGACAGGGACGAGAAGTTCACATTCATAAACAGAAACCTCCTGATGAGCGGATAATTTATACGCTTTTTGACATTGTTTTTAGTATGTTTTTAGTAGGATCTAGTTACTTTTAGGGATGTTTTTAATAGATTTTATGATAAATTCACATTTCTGGACTTTACTATGAGTTTGTGTGTTTTTCTGTGATTTCAGGTATTTTCTGGCTGAAATTGAGGGACTTGAGCAGAAATAAGATTCAGAGGTTGAAGAAGGACTGCTGATGCTGTTGGATTCTGACCTCCCTGCACTCAAAGTGGATTTTCTGGAGCTACAGAACTCGAAATGGCGCGCTTTCAATTGAGTTGGAAAGTAGACATCCAGGGATTTCCAGAAATATATAATAGTCCATACTTTGGCCAAGAATTGACGACGTAAACTGGCG
>NC_029788.2:122661312-122663403 GCF_000816755.2 Arachis ipaensis
TTGTTCGAGCCTGGACATCACAATTTCGTGCACCAAATTTTTGGCGCCGTTGCTGGGGATTGTTCGAGTTTGGACAACTGACGGTTTATCTTGTTGCTCAGATTAGGTACTTTTCTTTTTATTTTCTTTTCAAAAAAATTTTTCAAAAAAATTTTTCAAAAATCTCTCATATGTTTTTGAAAAAAAAAATGTTTTCAAAAATTTATTCAAAATTTTTAAGAATGAATTCTAGTGTTTCATGAAGCATGTGAAGCCTGGCTGGCTGTAAAGCCATGTCTAAATTCATTTGGACTGAGGCTTGCAATTCGTTATCAAGAGCAATTTAGTTGTTGCTTATCCACCTGCTGCTGATTCATGATCACCTGCTGAAGCTTGGCTGGCCATTGGCCATGTCTAGTATTTTGGACTGGAGCTTTCATTGAAAGCTTGGCTGGCTAGTGAGCCATGTCTAATTCCTGGACTGAAGCTTTAGACTAACATGGCAAGATTCCTGGAATTCATATTAAAAATTTTGGAGTCCTTATTTTTCCTTTTAATTTTCGAAAAATATAAAATAAAAATCCAAAAAAATTAGAAATTCATAAAAATCAAAAATATTTTCTGTTTCTTGTTTGAGTCTTGAGTCATGTTATAAGTTTGGTGTCACTTGCATATGCATCTTGCATTTTTCGAAAATATCATGCATTCATAGTGTTCTTCATGGTCTTCAAGTTGTTCTTGGTAAGTCTTCTTGTTTGATCTTGATGATTTTTTGTTTTGTGTCTTTTCATGTTTATCATATGCATTCTTGAATTCTTAGTGTCTAAGCATTAAAGAATTCTAAGTTTGGTGTCTTGCATGTTTTCTTTGCATTAAAAATTTTTCAAAAATATGTTTTTGATGTTCATCATGACATTCAAAGTGTTCTTGGTGTTCATCTTGACATTCATAGCATTCTTGCATGCATTCATTGTTTTGATCTAAAAATTTCATGCATTGCATAATTTTCATGTTTTCATAAAAATTCAAAAAAATCAAAAAATATCTTTCCCTTTTTCTCTCATCAAATTCGAAAATTTGAGTTGACTTTTTCAAAAATTTTTAAAATCAAGTTGTTTCTCATAAGTCAAATCAAATTTTCAATTTGAAAATCTTATCTTTTTCAAAACCATTTTCAAAAATCAAATCTTTTTCAAAATTCTTAGTTATTTTCGAAAATTTTTCAAAAATATTTTTCAAAAATCTTTTTCTTATTTTTATATCAAATTTTCAAAAATAACACTAACAATTAATGTTTTGATTCAAAAATTTGAAGTTTGTTACTTGCTTGTTAAGAAAGATTCAAACTTTAAGTTCTAGAATCATATCTTGTGATTTCTTGTGAATCAAGTCATTAATTGTGATTTTAAAAATCAAATCTTTTTCAAAACTAATTCCTATCATATCTTTTCAAAATATCTTCTTATCTTATCTTTTTCAAAAATATCTTTTCAAAATATCTTTTCTAACTTCCTAACTTCCTATCTTTTCAAAATTTGTTTCAACTAACTAACTAACTTTTTGTTTGTTTCTTAACTTTTTCAAAACTACCTAACTAACTCTCTCTCTCTCATTTTCGAAAATATCTTCCCTCTTTTTCAAAAATTTCTTTTTAATTAACTAATTATTTTTATTTTCTGTTTTTGATTTCAAAAATTTTCGAAAATTACTAACATTTTTCAAAAACCATTTTTCAAAAATCACTAACTCTTTTTCAAAATAATTTTCGAAAATTTCCCCTCCCCCATCTTACTCTATTTATTCATTCATATCCTAACATCTCATCTCACATCTCTTCCATTTGTACAGTTGTGTTTCTTCCTCTACATCACATTCTTTATCTCCCCTTCTTCTTCTACTCATACAGGGATCCCCTTACTGTGGTATAAAGGATCTCTATTATTATTATTATTTTTCTGTGCCTTCTTCTTTGTCATATGAGCAGGAGCAAGGATAAGAACATTCTTGTGGAAGCAGATCCAGAACCTGAAAGGACTCTGAAGAAAAAATTAAGAGAAGCTAAAATACAACAATCCAGAGATAACCTTTCAGAAATTTTTGAACAGGCAGAAG
>NC_029788.2:122667752-122680252 GCF_000816755.2 Arachis ipaensis
CATGATCATGTGGAGTCACAAAATAAATATAAAAATTGAAAACGGAATCAAAAACAGCAGAAGAAAAATCACACCCTGGAGGAGCATCTGTCTGGCGTTCAGCGCCAGAACAGAGCATGGTTCTGGCGCTGAACGCCCAAAATGGGCAGCTTCTGGGCGTTGAACGCCAGAACAGGCATGGTTCTGGCGTTCAACGCCAGAAATGGCACACAAATGGGCGCTGAACGCCCAAAATGGCCACCAACCTGGCGCTGAACGCCCAGAGTTGGATACAAAGGCATTTTTACATGCCTAATGGGTGCAGGGATGTAAATCCTTGAACACCTCAGGATCTGTGGACCCCACAGGATCCACTCAGGATCTGTGGACCCCACAGGATCCCCACCTACCTCCACTCACTTCTTCTCACTCTTCTCTTTCACACAACCCCATAAACACTCTTCCCCAAAAGCCCTTCACCAATCACCTCAAACTCTCTTCCCCATCACTTCTTCACCACTCACATCCATCCACTCTTCCCCATAAACCTACCTCATAAACTCCACCTACCTTCAAAATTCAAAACCAATTACAAGGTGGCTGACAAGTCCTCCACTATGGCAAGGTTAGCCTTTCCTCACCTCATTTGCCACCTATGCAATTCAGCTGGGATTGAAATAGAGGGAGATATCCTCATCAAAGAGGACAAGCCCATAACTAAGAAAAAGATGGAGCAAGCAAGAGAGCCCAGTCATGGAGCTCAAGAGGCGCAAGAAACTCATTTCCATGAGATCCCTGAGATGCCTCAAATGCACTTTCCTTCACAAGACTATTGGGAGCAAATCAACACCTCCCTAGGAGAATTGAGTTCCAATATGGGACAACTAAGGGTGGAACATCAAGAGCACTCCATCATGCTTCATGAGATAAGAGAAGATCAAAAATCAATGAGGGAGGAGCAACAAAGACAAGGAAGAGACATAGAAGAGCTCAAGGACATCATTGGTTCCTCAAGAAGGAAACGCCACCATCACTAAGGTGGATTCATTCCTTGTTCTTAGCCATTACCAGGATTTGTTCGAGCCTGGACATCACAATTTCGTGCACCACCTCCCCCACGAATTAAAAGAACCTTTGATGGAGATGATCAGAGCTAATGCCGACCTCTTCGCCTGGACACCAGCCGACATGCCAGGAATAGATCCCCAGCTCATGTCACACCATCTGGCGGTCAAGCCGGAGGCCAAGCCAGTTGCCCAGAGGAGGAGGAAGATGTCAAAGGAAAGGGCAGAGGAGGTGGCCAGGTAGACGGCCAGCCTACTTGAAGCAGGGTTCATCCGAGAACTGGACTACTCGACTTGGCTGTCGAACGTGGTTTTGGTGAAAAAATACAGTGGGAGGTGGAGAATGTGTGTAGACTATTCCGACCTCAACAAGGCATGTCCTAAAGACTACTATCCCCTGCCCAACATTGACGCACTCGTCGACGCAGCGGCGGGGTACCGGTATCTGAGCTTCATGGACGCCTACTCTGGGTACAATCAGATACCGATGCACCGACCCGACGAGGACAAAACGGCGTTCATAATGCCAGGAGGGATCTATTGTTACAAGGTGATGCCATTTGGTCTGAAAAACGCTGGCGCCACATACCAGAGACTGATGAACAAGATATTCAATGAGCTCATAGGCAAGACAGTAGACCTCGCGAAAACCGCACGGCCCGACGATCTCCTGAGCGACATGGGGAGTGTGTTCGCCTCCCTCCGACAACACAGCATGAGGCTCAACCCGCTCAAATGCGCCTTCGCCATGGAGGCCGGGAAGTTCCTGGGATTCATGATCACCCAAAGAGGAGTAGAAGCCAATCCTGAAAAATGCCAAGTGATCCTCCAGATGAGGAGCCCGGGTTGTATCAAAGACGTCCAGCGGTTGGCGGGAAGGCTGACGGCGTTATCTCGCTTCCTAGGCGCATTGGCAGCAAAAGCCCTACCCTTCTTCAATCTGATGAAAAAGGGGATAGCATTCGAATGGACCCCAGCGTGTGAGGAAGCGTTCAACCACTTCAAGGAGATCCTAGCAACGCCTTCGGTGCTCGGAAAGCCCAAGGCCGGAGAGCCACTCTACCTCTACCTAGCAGTAATAGAGGAAGCACTTGCAGCAGTGCTCGTAAGAGAAGAAGGGAAAGCTCAGCAACCAATTTACTTCGTAAGCAGGGCTCTACAAGGAGTAGAGCTGAGGTACAGCAAACTAGAAAAACTGGCGCTGACACTCTTGACCTCCTCCTGAAGGTTGAGGCAATACTTCCAGGGTCACCGTATAGTCGTGAGGACGGATCAAGCAATTCGCCAAGTACTCCAAAAACCCGATTTGGCCGGCAAGATGATGACCTGGGCCATCGAGCTCTCCCAATATGACTTGCAGTATGAGCCCCGGCATGCGATTAAGGCACAGGCAATGGCAGATTTCTTGGTAGAGGTGACCGGTGATCCCCTCGAGGAAGCGGGCACACGGTAGAGGCTCCATGTAGACGGGGCCTCCAACCAGACGTCCGGGGGAGCCGGGGTCATCTTAGAAAGCCCGGCGGGGGTCATTTATGAGCAATTGACCAAGTTCAAGTTCCCTGTGTCGAACAATCAAGCAGAATACGAAGCCCTCTTAGGTGGACTAACGTTAGCTCGGGAGGTCGGGGCAGCAAGGCTGGAGGTATGCAGCGACTCACAAGTCGTCACCTCACAGGTAAACGGAAGCTATCAAGCAAGGGACCCCCTTCTACAAAAATATTTGGAAAAGGTGAGAGAATTGACCAAAGAGTTCCAAGAGGTCACGGTCCAACATGTTTCAAGAGAAAGGAACACACGGGCAGACCTCCTGTCCAAACTAGCAAGCACGAAGCCAGGAGCGGGTAACCGGTCTCTCATCCAGGGCATGGTGAAGGAACCGACTGTCGCCCTCCATTTGACGGAGTCAAGCCCCTCCTGGTTGGACCCCATCACGAACTTCCTGGAACTTGGCAAGTTACCTGACGATGAGAAGGCGGCCAAAACATTGAGAAGGGAGGCAGCCAGATACACAATCATACAAGGGCAACTATTCAGAAAGGGGCTCAGCCAACCCCTGTTGAAGTGCTTACACCCCGACCAGACGGACTATGTACTTAGAGAAGTACACGAGGGATGTTGCGGCCACCACATCGGGGGCAAGGCCCTAGCGAGGAAGCTCATCCGAGCTGGATATTACCGGCCATCAATGATGAAAGACTCCAGGGAATTTGTCAGAAAGTGCGTAAAGTGTCAACAAAACGCCAACTTCCACAAGGCGCCGGCTTTCGAGCTGAGCCTGCTGACGTCTACACGACCTTTCGCTCAATGGGGAGTTGACCTTTTAGGACCTTTCCCGGTTGGCCCAGGGCAAGTCAAGTATCTTATAGTGGCCATCGACTACTACACCAAATGGATAGAGGTTGAGCCACTGGCCAGCATATCTTCCCCCAATTGCAGGAAATTCATGTAGAGACAGGTGATAACCCGTTTCGATATCCTGGAGGTGGTCATCTCGGATAACGGGACGCAATTCACTGACAAGAAGTTCACGGAGTTCCTCACCGGCCTAGGGATAAAACAGAAATTTTCTTCAGTGGAACATCCCCAAACAAACGGACAAGTGGAGTTCGCAAATAAAGTCATCCTACTTGGCCTCAAGAAGCGCTTAGACAACAAGAAAGGCGCATGGGCCGACGAGCTGGCTTCGGTCCTCTGGTCCTACCGAACAACCGAACAAAGCTCTACGGGGGAAACCCCTTTTTGCCTAACGTACGGGGTCGACGCGGTGATACTTGTCGAGATCGGCGAACCGAGTCTACGGCTACTACTCGCAGGTGTGGACGAAACAGTAGAAAAGGACCTGGTGGAGGAGACCAGGGAAATGGTCCACTTGTCAGAAACAGCATTGAAACAAAGGATAGCCCTGCGCTATAACGCTAAAGTCCTCGGAAGGGACTTTGAGGAAAGAGACCTCGTCCTACGACGCAACGACATCGGTTTACCGACCCCAGGAGAAGGAAAACTGGCGGCAAATTGGGAAGGTCCCTACAGAATCAAAGAGGTGCTCGGCAAAGGCGCCTACAGGCTGGAAAGACTCGACGGCAAGGAGATCCTGAGAACATGGAACGCGGGTAACCTGAGGAGATTTTATTCGTAGCTCTGGTATACCGACCAAACGACCTGATGAGCTGGGTAGAGTTTTGCTTTGATCAAATGTTAATTCCCAGTTATTCACTTTTATCAAATGCCTTTTGTGTTCATAAACTTGTCTAGCTAACGACTAATTCTTACTTGTCCAAATTCTCCCATTTATTATCTTTCAATGCGTACCTCACGAGGTCGCATTCGTAAACGGCAACCCGGGACTGATCACCCCGGGAAGCCAACGGAACCACAGCCATATCGAACAGCTCCATAAATAAAACCGCAATGGCTCCAATCGAGTTACCAGCGCAAACGGCAAAACGGGCACAAGCAATAAGCCCGCCTCGAAAAAACGATAACGAAAGTAAAACGACAAGCAATATAAACGGCAATAACGGCAAGTCGACCAAGCGGCCAGCTAAGCATACAAGTCATAAAGTCACAACAAAAAGTTCAACAAATCCACACCGAACCAAAGTTAAAAGAGATCATTTCCTAGGCATGTCAACAATCTTGCCATCTTGGATCATCTTGAAGACCCCAATAGCCGACGTGTCGAAGTCGGGAGCCACGATCTTCACCTGGGCCTTCAGGGCGTCCTCAGTCATGGAGATCGCGTTCTTCCCTTGCTCCTTGGTTGCTTTCAGCTTCTTCCTGAGCTCCTCAACCTCGGCTTTAGCGGCTTTCACCGACGAAACGGCTTGGTCACGCTCCTTCTCCAAGACCGCCACCCGACCCTGAGCGGCATTCAGCTGGCTCTCAAGGGTTATCTCCCGCTCGGCTAAACGGGCCACCGTCTCGTCGAAAGCCTTTAATTTTTCCACGGCAGATGTCGTTTTTTCCTCAGAAGCCTTGAGCTTCTCCCCCATCTCAGACAACTGGCTTTGAAGCAGCTCAACTTGCACCTTGAAATCATTATTTGCCTTGCCAGAGAACTCGAGTTTCGTCTGGAGAGCCCGCATTCCCGACAACTCAAACTCAGCCTTTCGAGCTATCACGGCCCCCCGGAGCAAAGTCCGGTACATCCATCTCGCCTGTCCAGCCAGGTCGGTTCCCTGAAAATGCTCCTCCGTCCCAGGGATCAGCTGGGAGTCAATAAACTTTGTAGCATCAAAATTTCTTTCTATAATGGTGAGAGTCCCTTCCGGGCTGGCAGACGCCCTCCGCCTCTTAGGGGTGTGGATAAGTTCCACATCATCATCTTCCTGATGGGTGGAGGATGAATGCCCACCAACGACCACCTCATCGGGAAGGAGGGAAGCCTGCAGCCCCGCCGAATTCTTCTCCGACATACCGGTATCCTGGGGAGAGGGCACAGCCTGATCCTCCTTCTCCTCGGAAGGACCCCCCGACTTCCCGGCATCTTTCTCTTCGGCCTTCTCTTTATCACTGTCCTTGAAGAAGGTCTTCATCAAATTTTTAAGCCCCGTTTCTGAGGCAGACATCTCCACTGCAGCAAATAGACAAACACATCAGTCGTCAGATCAAGAAAAACAAGCAATGATAAACAGAACAAGCACAAAACAAAACGACTCACGAATATAGCTCTTGGCGGCCTCCCGTTCACCCATGAGAAGATGGGGGTTCACGGGGTTCTTCCCAAAGAGAGCAAACAACACATCAACTATTTTCTTATCTACAGGGGACATCCCTTTGTACGTCACCTTAATAAAAGAATTAGACCCCGCCCCAAAACTCCAATAAGTTGGGATGAGGCGCTCCCCCTCTAACGATAACCAAAAAAGATGACGACCTTTAGCGGGGAGAACTTTAAAGAATTTGTCCTTGAACCCATGGTAAGAGTCCTCGAACAGACCAAATATCCTCCGACCTTGGGCAGACCGGAAAGAAAGGAACCCTTTTCTCGCCTTCCCTTGTTTGGAGGGGTTGGTAAGGTTGAAGAAAAAGAGGAAGACATCCACTGACGCCGGCAGCTCGAGATATTCACAGACCATCTCGAAACAGCGGATAGAAGCCCAGCTGTTTGGATGGAGCTGCGACGGCGACACGGATATCCGACTGAGGAGCGACATCTGAAAGTTAGAGAAGGGTAGGCGAACGCCGACCTGGGTGAACATGGCTTTGTAAAACCAGATCCAGTCGGCGACCCGGGGAGAACGGAGGTTGATCTCGTACAACCGCTCGTCGGGGGCAGGAACGAAGGTCTCGTAGTTGGTTCTCTCGTTTGTCCCCCCACACAAGTATCCGGCTTGCCAGAATTCTGTCAGCTCTTCCAGATCCATCTGGTTAGACGAGTCCTTTATGTCCGAGGTCACCCAGGCGTAAGGGTCGTAATTTGCGGCAGAAGTAGAAGTCCGAGCGACAACGCGAGGCATACCTACAGCGGGGTACCACTCCGTTAGACTATGAGATTGGGAGCCCGGAAAATGCCCAGAAACTATGTTCATCCTACTGAACAGTTAAAATTAAGCATGGACAAAGCTACACCTATCAAGCAAGCTACCTAAAAACCTACCCCGGAATGGTACCCCTCCCTTAACCCATCTACCTAAGCACTGAAAAGTCATCCAGCAACAAAAACCAAACAAGACAGCAGGAAACACAAAAGCAAATGCAAGCAATAGACATTCAACAACAAGGCAAAAAAGAGAGAAGCCCAAGGGTTACCTGAATTTGTTGCGAGAGACTAAGAAAGACGAAGGAAAGATGCGTGGGGATATCACACCAATGCTCTGAAATCTTCGAAAGAGGAAGAAAGAGATAGCAAGGAGATAAAAGAAGCAGGAGTGTAAAAAAGAGAGATAAAGCGAAAACAAACCATTTAAAACTGCCTCCCAGGAAGCGCGAAAGACTGGGGGCAAAATAGTCTTTGCGTACGGGGTTTCCCAACCCATTATGAGCATTCAATGCTCAGCACAGAGAACGAAGTGCTGAACGGTTACCTCAGTAACCAAAAGACACGCGCGCAGGGGGCACGTCCCCCTACAGGCGGCCGACATAGCGACGACGTATGAAGAAAGAAAGAACGCGCCACCAATAGTCCTCACGGCTACCACTGGCGCGTGGGGCACTGTTACGGCCTGGCCCAAACCCTCTGCTGGCTTGGGCCGACCCGAGCTCCACCCGACCCGGGCGGTCAGGGATAGGGCGCTCCATCACCGACCCGGACACACGTCCGTAACAGCTCACCCACAGCTGTGAAGGGAGCGTCTCGGGAATAGTGGGCCTGCCTTCACAGGGCCCACCTCTGACAATATATAAGGGGAAGAGTGGCTCTTCCCCCGAGGTACGTCACATATCACATCACCCTTTCCGCCTGCACATTTACTGACAAGGGCGTCGGAGTGTCTTTGCAGGTGGCACCCCCCTTTCACACGAAGTACTCGGGACCTCGCACACCTCTGACCGGCAGTCCACGACCTGACGAGCCCCCACCATCTCCCAGGATCATCACCTGAACCGACCGGTAACCGACTTACCGAACAACGTGTTTAGTAGTCTGAAACATAATAGTGAGTATATAAAAATAGCTTTCCCACTATTTTAATTAATTAGGATACAAGTTTTCCAGAATAAATACTAATAGTCCTCATTGAGATTCACGTAATTACCCGATGTAATCCTTAAGATTCCGATTTTTTCAATGTAGTCCTCCAGATAGAGCTCCAAGCACTCAAAGTGGTCCCTGGGCATATTTCTGGTAATGAGTCATCACCGGAGCGCTAACGTGAACTCAATTTGCCACGCTGGAGGGGCCAACGGCTAGCTGAGCTGGCTAATTTTCAGTTTGTACCTAGATTGGTCCCTCCTATTATATGTAATCCTAAATCCCCAAATTCTCAGACACTTCATCTCTTCGTCTTGTTCATCTTTTCTTCTTCTTCTTTCATACACTTCTTCCTGTTCATACACTTTCTTCCTGTTCATAAACTTTCATACACTTTTTACATTGGATGTTATGAAATGTTGTGCTTTCTTTGTAAGAAGTCCAATTGAAGATTGATATAAAAACTTGTTTATTTTGTAGCGGATAATGGAGAGTGTTTCAGTGAGTGGAGAGGTTGGTGGTGCTGGGGAGCATACTCTTATGAAGCCTTGAAAAGAGTAGACCAGTTATGGTCTAACATATGCTCTGCTCAAGAAAGTTCATTTCATCATGGCATTCAAATTCTTGCATTAATTAAAAGAAATGAAGCTATAATTGGTGATTTTAGCTTGTGACATATACTGCAGTTGTGCAAGAACCTCAGCAAGTTGTCTCTACTGTTCCAAGCTCGTTTCACTCGTCCGATCTGGCTGACAAAGCACAAGGCTCATATGATGTGTTGGTGTGTGAAAGCACTCTGGAGATCTTCATTGCAACAGCCTTGTGTGCTAAAGGCCTTAGAGTAGCCATTGTAGAAAGGAATGTATTAAAAGGGGTATGTATGTTGATAGCTACATTAGTCATTGGTCAGAAGAAATGTCAACAAATTTTTTGAGTGATCAAGTTGAATTTTTCTTGCTGTCTATGTTGATTTAATCATTAGAGGGAGCAAGAATGGAACATATCAAGAAAGGAGCTTGTGGAACTAGTGGAAGTTGGAGTCCTGGAAAAAGAAGATATTGATAGAGCCACAGCCGCAAAGTTCAATCCAGTAATTTCTTAATTTGTTCACTTAAATTTCCAATTTCTGTGTAGCAAGAATCATCACTTAGGACATACATCACATATCTAAACATACTAAAAGATTGTATGACAACTTATTATGCTTATTACCTAACATTGCCAAAAAATTCATTTCATGTCTAACCTCATTTTTTGTGATTAATTCTGAATTAGACAGAATAGATGTGGCTTTGAAAGGAAAGGTGACATCTGAGTTGAGGACATTCTTAATCTTGATATTTCGTAAGTCCTCATTCCTTAGATTACTAATTCGGTATCCCTATACCAGTAATGAACTAGAGTAAAGTCCTGAATTTCAATTATGAATGAATGATTTTAATTTATCAATGAGTGTATGAACAGGAAGAAGTGTATGAAAGAAGAAGAAGAAGAGATGAACAAGACGAAGAGATGAAGTGTTTGAGAATTTGGAGATTTAGGGTTACATATAATAGGAGGGACCAATCTGAGTACAAACTGAAAATTAGTCAGCTCAGCTAGCCGTTGGCCCCTCTAGCGTGGCAAACCGAGTCCACGTCAGCGCTCCGGTGATGATTCATCACCAGAAATATGTCCAAGGACCACTTTGAGTGCTCGGAGCTCTATCTGGAGGACTATATTAAAAAAATCGGAATCTTAAGAATTACATCGGGTAATTGTGTGAATCTCAGTAAGGACTATAGGTATTTACTCAAATTTTCCATTTAGATCGATTAATAATGGATGGAAGTCCTAAGTATTTATCGTGAACTCCAATATACTTGACATTAAGCTTTGCTGAGTTTTTTTTTCCATTGGAAGGAGAGTGACCGGGAGGTATTATCACTGAAAAATAGGGAAGATTTATTTAGGTTCACCATACGTGTTTAGGAGCTTTAGAATATGACAGAGTTGTTTTCTATAGTCTTGCTAAATAAGATAGAATCATTCGTAAATAGTAGGTGATTAATTAAGAGATATTTTTGGTTGATTTGGATTTTAGAGAGATGATCTGATTTTATTCTATCTTGTGTGGAAAAAAAAGAGAAATCTTTTGCATCAAAAAAAAAAGAGAGAGATAAAGAGATAAAGAGTCACCTATACTTTTGTTTAACTTAAAAAAATCAAATAATTAACCTTCCACAATAAAATAAAAAATTATAGTCACTACCTCTTAAATCAAACTAATCTATCTATGATCAAAACCAAAATTTTGGAGAATAAACCATAAACATTGTCATTTAACTCTATCATTATAGACCTTATTCACGTTTAACTTCAGAGCTATCTTAATAACTAGATCTAATTGATTTTCAGATAATGTATATATTTATGAGCTATAAAGATGTTATCATTGATTAATATTCTTTTTAAAAAAGTATTTTGATTAGGATTAATTAGTGAGTTCATAATGTTTTATAGCCTTTTTTCAAAGATTATTATAATAGTAAAAAATACAAACTAAATTAAATAACCATCTAACTCATCTAATTCAACACTATATATAAATGCTATTTATCTTCATTATTCTTGGAAGTTGCTCTACACTCATTATAATAAGTTGAGTGAGCAATATTCACAATAAAGAGTAGTACAAAAAAGGGGAAAATTTTATGCATTTTTTTAATTTATCATGCATATGATAAAGTACCATCCCTTATTTTATACATATATATAGAGATGTTCTAAACCTACTACTTCTATCCAAAATATTTACCATATGTATCATGGTTTTAAATTACAATTGCAACTGTGTGTTTCAATGTAGAATTACGGGAAAGAAAAACATGTATATATGTAATAACCACATATTGTGACGGTAGTTATTGACCGCCATTATTTAAAACCTTGACATGCATTTCCAAAGTGGTGATTGAGCTATGCTATTATTTCACGATCATCCTTGTAATGGTGAATCCCTACAAAGGGGACATGACCCATTAACTTTCAACCACAAGTCAAGGCAATCCCGGTGAAAGTAGTGGCCACATTGCGGCATCATCCTCAAAATTTCGAACTTGCCATAATCCGAAATACATATGCAACAAGTAGTTGTGTCGCAATTGCTAACAACATTATTGTTAGCAATTGCAATGTGAGGAAAAGTATGGTACGAGTTGATCACATGCATGGGAAGTCCCATAGTCTTAATATTTTCTTGATTTTGAGATAATAATAATGTGCTAGAATTTTCAACCGACCTTGATTTCAAGATTACAATATGTAATAGTCTTATTACGAGAATTATGATGAAGAATGAGAGCATCATGTGGGACAAATTGAGAGGTGGTCGTGTTTGTGATGACGTGACAATCGAAGACCGGAAGGTTAACTCTACGGTAGCCTCCAATGGAAAAGTGGACATGGCTATAGAATCGTGATGTCGTGATGAGATGAGAAGAGAAAAAAGGAGAAAAAAAGAGAAGGCTGCTATATATAATTTCATTACAAGCGAAAAAAATGAGATTAAATTTTAGGATTATAATTTTGTGAAATTAAGTATTGTCTCTATAACTTAATTAACAACTTTGGAGCTAATTGTAGTTAAATATTTTTTTTGGTTAATTCAGGTTAATCATACAAAACAACATTAAAATTTATTCTTAATTCTGGATATTGGTTTAATAATTCGGTTTCGAGTAACAAGAGTTTAGGTTTTTTTAATTGATATTGTAGTGTTGTAAATTGTTAGTAACAATGCGAAAAATTGTAAAACAAAATCCACACAAAAAATTAACCACTTGTGTAAAGGCAAACCACTTTTATTTTTTTTTTAATTTGATTTGGAAAATTAGTATAAAATCATAATTCATGAAATCATAAGATGAAACACAAAATTATATTAAAAAAAATTGACGATTAATGTCATATAAGTTAAAGATCAAATAAACCAAATCATATATGTCATAATCGTTGTTGTATCCAAAGGAAATCAATTTTACACATGCATTATATTTTCCCTTGATTCTACCATCACTCACTCACAAGATACTACTGAACATACAACATACAAAAAAATTATTTTAAAACAAAAAAAAATTATATATAAAAAATATTAATTTAAATATAAAAATATAATATATTTAATATCCAATTAAAAAAGAGAGTTTAAGTATATTTATGATAAAGATTTGCTCTTCATAGATAAACTTGGGATTTGCGATCCCACATAAAATCGGTTCAGGATCATGGGATCCTTTTCTATCCGATGAGAAGGGCTATTTAAAAAAATGTACTTTTAACTAATTGCTCCATAGATCCTATATCTATTTATATGAAGAAGAAATCTTGTAACGAGGGAGATTTTTATTTGTACAAATGGTACTTCAAACTTGGAACGAGGATGAAGGAATTAACGATACTTCTTTATCTTTTGAGTTGTTCTGCCGGATCGGTCGCTCAAGACCTTTGGTCTCTATCCGGACCTGATGAAAAAATGGGATCACTTTTTATGGACTCGTTGAGAATGATTCTGATCTAGTTTATGGCCTATTAGAAGTAGAAGGTGCTCTGGTAGGATCCTCACACAGAAAAAGGTTACAGTCAATTTGATAATGATCGAGTGACATTACTTCTTCGATCCGAACCAAGGAATCCCTTAAATATGATTCAAAAAGGATCTTATTTTATCGTTGATCAAAGATTTCTCTATGAAAAATATGAATCGGAGTTTGAAGAAGGGGAAGGAGTCCTCGACCCGCAACAGATGGAGGAGGATTTATTCAATCACATAGTTTGGGCTCCTA